>NC_141612.1:54424823-54427323 GCF_047967505.1 Dipteris shenzhenensis
ATATGACTTTTGAAACTGGCGGCCCAAGTATGCCAAATTGTGCTCTTCCCAGATTGTCCAAAGAGCCCAATATCTCACCCATGATAGAAAGAGTGAGTATTGAGATAAAGGCCTCCTAAATCTGCCAAATAGCCAAAAATGTTTACCAAATATGTGACTCGGGAAACGGAGGCGAAGAAGATCTGAAATTTTCCCAAGGAGATTCCGAGTAGACGAGCAATGCCAAAGCAAATGAGGGATAGTCTCTGAAGGAGCGTGACACCGTAAACAGGTGGGTGGTGCAATGTGACGTTTGGCAAGTGTGATTCCCACTGACAATGTGCCGGTCATGCATCTCCAAAGAAAGAGTCTTTGTTTCAAAGGCATTTTACACCTCCATAATAGTCGGAGATTCTTCCGCCACCATGAAAGGGGCTGCCTGATATGCCATAGAGTATTAGCATATTGATGAATCCAAGGGGCAGGTTGAAGAAGCTTGTAGACTTTGATGGAGGTCAAAACAAGCAGAGGAATAGGACGAGAGCATGTAGCAGAGGGGAACAATTGCCAATCCATTAGCCTGTCTGTGTCAGCCACAGGGGGAATAGGTAGAAAAGGATGCAAGAGATCAGCAATTTTCTTCCATATCAATCTATGATGCATTCCCAAAGCATAAAGGGCAGTGGCCTGAGGAAAAGTTAAGACATGGCCGTGATCATCTACCACATCATTGATGTATCTAATTCCCAATTTCATGAGATTATATGCCCGAAACGGTTCCTGTAAAGCAAGTGGAATGTCGAAGATGGCACTCCAATGAATACTTTCTTCCCTCATTGAGTTTGTCCCCAAATGATTATCAGGAGCCCATTTGACTTTAGAAAGCACTTGTTTCCAGTCCAATATCAGAGCAGTAGAGAAAGGGCATCCAGGAATCTTCCCGACAAATCTCCCAATGACAACCTCCCAATGATCAGTAGTCCAATGGCCATAAGCAGTTGTCCTCATGTTGACACACATGGATGCTATCATACAAGTCCATGGCTGCTTTTGACAGAAAAAGGTATGGAGCATAGTCGCCTTCCTTGCAAGTACATGATATCTGATATTTAGTACATTAAGTCCTCCATGCATCCTAGGGAAACATACCATTTCCATCTTCAGCAGTCTCAATGCTTTCACTGTAGTTCTTGTCTTCCATAACAGCTCCATAGCTTGAGACATAAAAGCTGAGATATCTCTGGAGGACCAATGTAGCAAAGGCAAAAAGAACTGAACATAAGACATTACAATAGACTGGACTATTCTGAGCCTGACATGAAGTGGCCAAGTAGAAATTTTCCAATATTCCAATTTGTGTTGAAGTCTTTGGAAGATCCATTTTAGCTGCTGCTTTCTGGTGATATGCCATCCTATAGGATATCCCAAATGCCTGACTACATCTTTGGAATGCACTATCTGACCAAGCCAGAGAATAAAATGCCAGTCACATTGTTTCAGGGGAAGCAATGTGGATTTGTCAAAGTTGACATGCAATCCCGCTGCTAATCCATACAATGATAATGTGGTCATAAGCATGCTGACTTCCCGAGGAGAATTCTGTGGCATAAAGAAGGAATCATCAGCGTATGCCTGTGCCAAAAAAGATGCAGCCCCAGGGATTTTAAGACCAGTCATCTGTCCTGTGTTTGTAAGATGATCAAGATACATCAATAAGGGATGAGTCGCAATGGCATAGAAAAGAGCACTAAGGGGGCAGCCCTGTCGGACTGATCTACCCAATATCCATGACCGAGATAGATGACTTCCGAGAATGCACTGGGAAGTAGATCCAGAATAAAGCCAATAGATTGCATTTGCTATCTTGGGACCAAACCCCAGCTTTGTCATGGTTTGAGAGATAAAATCCCAGTGTACAGTGTCAAATGCCTTAATATCTACCTGCAATATGAGCACATCTTGATTCGAGTACTTAGCATATTCAATTGCAGTCAATGCATTGGAGATATTGTCATAGATTTGTCTTCGCGGCACAAACCCATACTGATGAGGATGAAGGCCCGCATTCAGTATCCCATGAAGCCTATACACAATCATTTTGGCAATGAGTTTGTAAACTACAGGCATCAAAGTAATAGGCCTCCAATCTGACATATGATCACAGAGATTTTTTTTGGGCACAAGTTTAATTATTCCATGCTTCCAAAGGTGTGGCAATTGATTTTCTTGCCAGGCAACATTGATCATTTGTAAAAGAACATCTTTCAAATCATCCCAAAAAGAAATATAAAATTCCACTGTAAGACCATCCCAGCCCGGGGACTTGTATTTGCCGAGATGGGACAATGCATTATCAAGTTCCGTGTCAGTAAAAGGTCTCTCAAATAAAAGAGCATCATCCATTTCCACTATCCCAGAAACATATTGAAGAAATTCAGTCCTCGCATCAGTCATTTGATTTGATGGGGAGCTAGGGGTAGAGAACAGTGTTCGGAAGTAATTTTGGCATTCATCTTGGAGA
>NC_141612.1:54909823-54919823 GCF_047967505.1 Dipteris shenzhenensis
CTTCGAGAACTTGCTTTAATGTTGCGGTTGCATTTATAGTGCTTCCATGGCATTTAAGCTTGTAGGTATTTCCATGAATTGTATGAACAACTTTTTCATTCACGTCTGCCTAGATGGTCCAGTATGTGCCATGTGATAGTCCAGTTAACCATTGATATCCTCGATTGCAAATGGGTCTCCCATTAACCATGGGTTTCACTCAGAGAGGTTTACAGTGTCTTGTGCTCAAATCTTGATTAGTGCCTTGATGAAGAAAGCATGAAAACTCTTGAAGAAGATAGTTATGTCTATTAGGTACTGAAAACATGTCTATTATGTCTATGAAGAAAGCATGAAAACTCTTGAAGAAGATAGTTATGTCTATTAGTTATGAAGAAAGCATGAAAACTCTTGAAGAAGATAGTTATGTCTTACTCCAAATACCAAGGCATATGGCTGCACAATCATCTTTCCCAACTTTTCTAATGCAAAGTCTCTTGCAACAAACTCGCATAAGCATCCTTTCCATATTCTCCTCGGATAGCATCACATGTCTCTTTGGTTCTGGAATTGATGCCATGATTCTTCGCCTCTTCACACTCACATACTTTCTTTTTGTAAATAGTGTCTTGTGTTTTCTAGTTATAAGACCATCAAACCTCAAATCCATTTCCCTTGAATCTTCATCTTTATAATCAAATGCTATGTGGGCTTGAGAATTATTTGATACCTTATAATATCTTGGAAATGGCAATCTGATAGACATGTTCATTGATGTCAATTTGTTGCCAATGCCTCTTGAATTTTGTGGTTGAACTATTTCTCCTTTGTAACTCAAGATTCTCCCATCTATATTCTCTAGCATGCTAGCAACAATATTACAAACAACATGACAAGTCTCAGATTCTCTACCCCTTTTGCCTTGTGTTCGAGTGGTAACATCATGATCATTGTCACTAATATCATCAATTCATGTTATTGCATCACTTATCCCATCGATCTTTGCATGTATTTTTCTTTGTGGTCCCATCTTATTATTCTCAACACAAGACAAGTCTTCTATATCAGTAAGCCTGTTCGAGTCACTTGCAACACAAGACAAGTCTTCTATACCAGTGAGCCTGTTCGAGTCACTTGCAACATAGGACAAGTCTTCTATACCAATGAGCCTGTTTGAGTCACTTGCAACACATGACAAGTCTTCTATACTAGTGAGCCTGTTTGAGTCACTTGCAACACAAGATAAGTCTTCTATACCAGTGAGTATATTTGAGTCACTTGCAACACAAGAAACTTTTTCTACATCAACATCTGTTACTATAATGTCCTCAATCCCTGTAAGCATGCCACTATGATACTCTTGATTACTACTATAGCTTCATAACAATTTGGATCCCATTTGTGTTATAGTATTTTTCTTCTAATAATATTCTGTTGTGTCTTCCATGACATTGAAGGAAACTATCTTGGGCAAACTTGATTTCAAGAAAGCTAACCCCCATTTACAAGTACTATGAACTTGTAGTTGAGACGTAGTATTATGGACGTCTAAATGTGAAGTACTATCCATTGCATTTTGAAAAACTCCTGCACTAGTCAACTTAATTATCTCCACTATACAGAGAAAACTCTGAGCATAGCCCTTAAAGTTGCCAATTGCTAAAACTTTTCTGGAGTAAGATAACATCTCTACTTTTTCCCCCTCAAAATAAGTTTTCTTGATATCTTGAAAGTATGTCTTTGGAACAATTTCGTCTTGGTCCCAGAGTGTTCTGTGTGCTTGCATATCAAATATGTCACATTGTAAGATATCTCCCAATGTTTCAAAGTCTCCATGTGGATATTTTAAATACCCTTTAGGATTTACAACGTTGGTGATTATCACTACACATCTTCTCTCACCACAACGTTGGAAATGACACACATTCATAGGATTAAGACTATGAATTCGTCCAAAAGCCACCACTTCATTCTTCTTATATAACACCACATCCATACCCTCTGTTAGGGTGAATACCTATTTTATGTACAAAAATAGATTAGCAACTCAAAATGAACATAATAAGTAATCATTGAGCTTATTATTACTTAATAACTTCTATATCAAAACTAGCAGAGAAGGCATTAAACCTAAACCCTACATCCTAAACTTTAAATAATTAATACCAAAACATCTTAGCCACCGTAAATCCTAAACTTTAAACATTTAATTCCTAAACCCTAAACCCTAAATCCTAAACTCCTAAACAATAAATCCTAAACCTTAAACCCTAAACTCTAAATCCTAAACCCTAAATCTTAAATCCTAAACCTTAAACCCTAAACCTTAACCCTTAACCCTAAAATGCAACCAAAATTTAATGAATTTTTTTAATTTGTGTAACAGGTTGGATATATCTCCCAACCTATTGCTTGAGCAACAGGTTGGATATATTAAGCAACAGGTTGGAGAATATATCCAACCTGTTGCACAAATCAAGAATTTTTCTTATTTGTGCAATAATTTGATATATAGTTGGGGAATATATCCAACCTACAACTCAAGAAAATTCTTGACTTATGCAACAGGTTGGATATACCCCCCAACCTGTTGTTCGAGCAATAGGTTGGGGTCACCCCAACTGAGGCCAACCTGTTGCTTGAGCAACAGGTTGGGGGGTATATCCAATCTATTGCACAAATCAAGAAAATTCTCGATTTGTGCAACAGGTTGGATATACCCCCCAACCTGTTGCTCAAGCAACAGGTTGGGGGGTATATCTAACCTGTTGCACAAATCAAGAAAATTCCTTGATTTTTGCAATAGGTTGCAATAGGTTGAGTGCACCATTAACCTATTCGACTTGCAACAATTTGGGAGATATATCAAACCTATTGCACAAATTGAAAAAAATCATTAAATTTTGATTGTATTTTAGGGTTAAGGCTTAGGGTTTAGTATTTAGGGTTAAGGATTTAGGGCTAAGGATTTAAGATTTAGTGTTTAGGGTTTTGTGTTTATGATTATGTTTTTAGGATTTAGGGTTTAGGATTTAGCATTTAGGGTTTATGATTATTGTTTTAGGGTTTAGGATTTAGGATTTAGGTTTTAGGTTTTAGGGTTTAGGGTTTAGTATATAAGATCATGAGCTTAGAGTCTAGAATCTAGGGTTTCGAATTGAAAATTAGGTTTTAGAATTTAAGTTATAGGGGTTAGGGTATAAGGTTTAGGGATTATAACTGTTATATAAGTTTAAGAGCTTAGATTGTATTACCTAAGATTTAGGGAACTTTAGGATTTAAGATTTAGGGTGTAAGATTTAAGATATATAGACTATATAAAATATGCATTCCAAAGTATTTAGTTTAGATATATATAGACTGTGTTATATGCTTTCCAAAGTGTTTTATTTATAGGTACGATCCTTTGCAAAGGCTTTACTTTAAGTAAGTGTAAGTCTACCTAGTCAAAGTATCCTACTGATTAGGGATAAGCACATAGGCTAAAAGCACACCGATTCATATTTTCTTACATTCATGCTACATGGTGTATCAGAAGGTATGATCCTTTGCAAAGGCTTTACTTTAAGTAATTATAAGTCTACCTAGTCAAAGTATTCTACTAATTAGGGACAAGTACATAGGCTAAAAGCAGACCGATTCATATTTTCTTACATTCATGCTACATGGTGTATCAGAAGAAATGAAAAAGTATGTGATAAGAAATATTCAGAAGAAATATGTATTCCATATCATGGATACCATGGATATCTGGTGGTTGCTAAAGTAAAAAAATAATATGGATGCAATGATACTGTAGTTTTGTGCAAAGCCTTAAACTTTGTTTAAGGTTTTTGCGAAGTATGTAATAAAGATAAGTAAGTATGCTAAACCTCTTCTAGATTCTATGGTTTTAAATACCTACCTTACAAATACATAATCTAATTTTTCATTCTTCGACTAACTAACAAGTATTATACACATGGAAGAAAAGCATACATGCTAAAAGTAAGTGTGTAAAATTTAATATTTTCTTATTTTTTAAATTAATTCAATTCTTTGATTGACTACTTTTTAAAATTAAAAGGTTATTAGTATATAATCTACATAATTTTGAATGTTATTAATGTATAATATTAATTATTTATATATTTATTTAAATTTATATAATAATTAATTTATATTTATCTTAGTTTTTAAGATAATAATGTACAAAATAGCAATATATTCACTAATTCTTCACTGTTTTAAGAATAAGTATTATATAAAGCACATATGCTAGAAGACCTCTCTTTCAAGTTATATTTTTTTAATTAATGTATTTATATATTTATTTATATAATATTTATATTAATTTATAGATTAATAATATATATTTTTAGCAAAATTATATTTTAATATTAGTTAATAAAAATTTATTATATTATGGAGTAAAAATATTATAAATGGATTTCTTATATTAATAAAGTGTCGTGAGAAGAGTTTTTTGAAAAGATTTATGATTAAAATTTTTTTTGAAGTTGTTGCATACGCAATAGGTAGGGAGGTTTGAGTGGTTTTGAGGTTGAGAGAGAAATTTGTAATAAAGTGTCGTGAGAAGAGTTTTGTGGAGAGATTTATAATTAAATTTTCTTTTGAAATTGTTGTGTACGCAATAGGTAGGGAGGTTTGAGTGGTTTTCAGGTTGAGAGAGAAATGTGTAATAGATTGTTTTTTTTTTTTAAGGAGTTTTTTGAAGAAATTTATTATTAAATTTTATTTTGAAGTGGTTGCGTACGTAATAGGTAGGGAGGTTTGAGTGGTTTTGAGGTTAAGAGAGAAATTTGTAATGGATTGTTTTTTTTTATTGAGGAGTTTTTTGGAGAGATTTATGATTAAATTTTGTTTTGAAGTTGTTGCGTACGCAATAGGTAGGGTTTAAGTGGTTTTGAGGTTGAGAGAGAAATTTGTAATAGATTTTTTTTTTTTTGTTGAGGAGTTTTTTTGGAGAGATTTATGATTAAATTTTGTTTTAAAGTTGTTGCGTACGCAATAGGTAGGGAGGTTTGAGTGGTTTTGAGGTTGAGAGAGAAATTTGTAATAGAATAGGTTAGGAGATAAATTTTTAAAAATAGGTTGTGAGAGTTTGAGGTAAATAGAAAAATTTGTGGGAAAAAAGATTTAATACAAAAATGACTTTTTGAAGTTGTTGCATACACACAAGTTTTTGAGAAAAGGATCGGATTTGAAAAAAAAATCAAATTTATAAAAACTTGATTCTTAGAAGTTCTTGCGTATGCAATAGGTTAGAAATGAACTCACCTCTTGCAACATTTTGAAAATTTTTAAGAATCCTGCAACAGGTTGATGAGAGGAGAGAAGCATGGAGTGTAAACGAATGATTTTTGAATGAAAGAGAGAATGAAGAATGTTCTACTTATAGTGAACCTAAAAGAACTAAAAAATCCTTAAAAACTAAAAAAAGCTGACTTGACCTAAAAGCTACCCATTTTCTATAAAACTCTACTTCTCCTCATTCTCTCTCACAACTCTCCTCATTCTCTCTCACAACTTTCTTAGAGCTCCACCACCTCTCCACCCAAGTACTCCGTCCCTCCCTCTCGTCCCTCCCCTCCTGCTTGCCATCCCCTCTCCTCTCGCTTCCTCTCTCCCCTCCCTTCCCCTCTCCTCCCTCCCCTCCCTTGCCCTCCCCTCCCCCTCCCTTCCCCCTTGTTCTCTCGCTTCCTCTCTCCCCCTCCCTTCCCCTCTCCTCCTGCTTCTCCCCTCCCTCCTCCGGCTTCCTCTCCTCCCCTCCCCCTCCCTTCCCCTCTCCTCCCCCTTCCCCTTCCCCTCTTCTCCCTGCCTTCCCTTCCCCTCCCCTTCCCCGCCTCCCCCTCCATTCCCCTCCTCTCCCTCCCCCTCCCCCTCCCCGCCGGCCCTTCCCCCTCCCTTCCCCTCCTCTCCCTCCCCCTCCCTCCCCCCGTCGGCCCCTCCCCGCCGTCCCTCCCCCTCCCCCTCCCCCTCCCCGCGGCCCCTCGCTCCCCTTCCCTGCCGTCCCTCCCTTCCCCTCCCCTCCCCCCCCCCTTGCCGATGGCTTCCCCTCCCCTCCCCCCCCCTCGCCACAGCGAGGGGGGCAAGGGGAGGGGCGGTGGCGAGGGGGGGGAGGGGAGGGGAGGCGGGGAAGGGGGAGGCCGAGGGGCACGGGAGAGGGGCAGGGGAGGGGGGCGGGGGAGGGGGAGGGGGAAGGGAAGGGTGGGGGCGGGGGCGGGGGAGGGGGCAGGGGAGGGCAAGAGGCGCGGGGGAGGGGCAGGGGAAGGGGGTGGGGAAGGGCGGGGGAGGGCGTGGGGAAGGGCGAGGGTGGGGGAGGGGCGGGGGAAGGGGGGTTAAACCCCCCCACCTGTTGCGCAATAGGGGGAGGGGGGGAGGGGGAGGGGAAGGGGAGGGGGCGACAGGGGGGGCACGAGGGCCGGGGCAGGGGCGGGGGGGAGGGGAGGCGGGGAGGGGGGGGTTAACCCCCCCACCTGTTGCGCACGCAACAGGGGGGAGGGGGGGCGGGGGAGGGGGGAGGAAGGGCGCAGGGGAGGGGAGGGGAGGCGGGGAGGGGGGGTTAACCCCCCCCCCCGACGGGGAGGGGGAGGGGGCGGGGGGGAGGAGAGGTGGGGTTAACCCCCCCCACCCACCTGTTGCGCACGCAACAGGTGGGAGGGGGGGCGAGGGAGGGGGAGGGGAAGGGGAGGGGGAGGAGGGGCATGGGGAAGGGGAAGGGGAGGGGGAGCGGGAGGGGGAGGGGAGGCAGGGAAGGGGGAGGGCACACGGAGGGAGGGGAAATCCCCCCACCCGTGCGCAACAGGTGGGAGGGAAAGGGAGGGTGGAGGGGCGAGGCAGGAGGGCGAGGGGAGGGGGGAAAACAGGTGGGGGTAGACCCCCCCTCTTGCCCCCTCCCCATCCTCTCGCCCCCTCACGACCCTCCCTTCCTCGCCTCCCCTCTCTCTTGCCCCCTCCCCGCCCTACTTTCCCCGCCTCCCCTCCCCCTTTCCGACCGTTAACCCCTCTCCCTCCTCTCCTAACCCCTCTCCCTCCTCTCCTCCAGCCCTCCCATCACCCCCTCCCCCTTCCTCGCCTCCCCTCCCGTCGGCCCCCTCCCTTTCTCCCTCCACTCCCTTCCCCTCTCCTCCCGCTTCCCCCTTTTTTCCCTCTTTTTTAAGGCAGGGAGCGGTGAGGAGGACGGGAGAGGAGGGAGGAGGGAGAGGAGAGGGCAGGTTAGAGGGAGGAGGCATGCGGGGAGGCGGGAGGGAGGAGGGAGAGAAGGTAGGCAAGGAGGCAAGAGGGGGGGAGGGCACAAACAGGAGGGGAAGGCAGGAGGGAGGAGAGAGGTTTGACGGGAGGGCACAGACGGGAGGCAAAGAAAGAGGAAGGGAGAGGCGGGATGGGGGAGGCGGGAAGAGAGGAGGGGATTAACCCCCAACCTATTGCGCATGCAATAAGTTGGGGTTAATGTCTCCCCTACCTTAAGCCCCCAAAGGGCTTTAAATTTTTATTTTATTTTTAAAGACAAAAATTAATTTTATTTAATTTAAAAAAGAAAAAAAAATACGAAAAAATTTAATGAACTTAATTTATTTTTAAAAAATAAAAAAAGTTAAAATAAATAAAACTTAAAAATTTTTAAAAATTTTAAATTAAATTTTAAATATAAAAATAAAATAATTAAAAAAAGATTAAAAAATAAATTTATTTATTTTATTTTAAAATTTAAAAATAAATAAAACTAAAAGTAATATTTAATTAGAAATTTATTTAATATTTTGAGTTTGAAAATCATTGTAATTCTCATTTTTTATTTTTGATTGTTTTTCAGAAAACTATGGCTTCCAGTTTTGGTTCCAAGGTGTCTTTCAAATACCTTGAACATGCTTGGTATTTTATGGAGTGCAAATCAAAGTATTTTTTGGTGATCACTGCAAAGAATGTATCAAGCATGAAATATTCTCCAGAGGCAGTAAGAAATGGTGGCATGGTCTCAAACATCAACATTAAAGAAAACAATTTGATAGAAGTTGTGTGCGAAGGAAAGAATGACGAGGTGATTTACAAGTTACGAGTTACTCACAAGCTCTTCTTGAAGCCCTTACCAGATTCAATTGAGGGATCCCAAGAATTACTTAGTGCCTTAGAAGCATTGAAGAAAATGTGGGATGCATTTCCAAGTGGTGGTGTTGTACCTTCAACAATAGTAAGTGCAGCAGTAAGTACACCATCTATAACATAGTAAGTGCAGTAGTAAGTACGCCATCTATAACATGTAACCCTCAAGTACCGCCAATATCTGTGGTGATAACTACGGTAACTCTAGCAAGAGTAACTACAATATCTACGACGATAACTACAGTATCTCCAACTGTACCTACACCATCGACTGCTACAACTATAGGAACAAGAAGGAGTGATCGTGGAGCAGATTCAAGTTCTACAGCTATTCCCAGAAAGAGAGCAAAAATAACTCCTACTCCATGTGCAGATCGTTCAAGTGCAGGTTATTTAAAACCAGGCGAAAAATTGGATAGCGATGAAGAGGAGGATCCATAAGAAGAAGATACAAGTATCGAAGACTTTTCTATAAGTGTGGCACACTAACATCCTCCAGAGGATGAGGGATACATTTGGGGATTTTCACAATTCAGTGTGGCTACAATGCTTATTGATCGAGCTTCGTTGTTCACAAATCAAAGAAAGCTAGATAAGACATTTGCACGCAAATTGTATGAAGATATGAGGAAAACAAGAACTCCAATTGCCACTAATATCACTCTTCGTCCTATGGCATTTAAGAGACTTCAAGAAGATGATCCTACATTGCCTGATGTCACATTTCAAAAGCGCGTGGACTTTCTTAATGGTTTTGAGAACTTTAGAAGGAGTGACTTTGTTCATGGAGAGGCTTTGTACCATAGCCGATATGGGACTGACATCGAGAAGAGATACATGCTGGCAAAGAATAGATTCTTGAAAAGATGCAGGTTTGAGTCCATTGATGGGCAACACTTTTGTGAAGCTTGCAGGATCGCCCTTGATGAGGGAAGAAAAGGAAACTTGCCACAGATTGAGTGGATGGAAAAGTTTCAACAGGTCATTTGTCATATATGCATATTTAACGATGACTCGAAGTACATTGTAGAATCAGAAAGGGTGAATTCTGCTCCATTTAGGTTGAAAAAAAGCTTTTCTCTTTTCGAGATCTTGATAAAGGCAAGGGAGTTATGGATGGGCTGTGGAAAGCCACAAACAGTGAAGGGCAGGAGATCTACATCTGAGTACATGCATCTGAGTACATGGCAAAGAGGACTCGGTTCTATAGATGCTTGAAAGGTGTTGCAAGCAATACGCAAGGCATACCAAGTAATAAGGTTGAGGCAAAGGATTTGAACACCACTATTGCAAGATACAGGGATGTTACTTGCATTGTCTTCTACGAGGACTCAGTGTTTCAGAGCATCCTGGATGTTTGCCAAGCATATGAAACAGGGAAGATATCCTTTGAGGCACCAGAGCACATTGCAACTCGAAGGAAAGAAATAAAGAAACCGATGTCTATTGTTTGGTGGAGAGCATTAAGGTTTGTTCCAGATGCAATAACAGAAGAAGTATGCAAGAAGATCCTAAGTGGTGACTGCTTCTTTGGAAAGAAGAGCAAGCATAGCAACTTGGATGAAGTGGTCACCCGAATGATTCAAAGTGAGGCTTCTCTCTCGGCACTATTATTTTTATTGAAATCTGATGATGAGTTAGCTGGCAAGTCAATTGATGTGGATAAGAAGAAAGCACATAGCCTAGTTCAACTCTTTGATAAGACATGGGCTAGAAAGTGGTTGGCTTCAATGGATGCAGATGCCACACTAACAAAGGATCTAAGAGCTAAAATGCCAAAGGTTGTTGAGACAGAATATATGGACATCAAGAAAAAGGCCTTGCAGTCCACTACCCAAGGTAGAGCAATTGGTGGTTTAGATGATGGTTCTCCATTCAGCTTCTCCAGTGATATCCTGCTATCAGAGAATGATACAAA
>NC_141613.1:622500-682500 GCF_047967505.1 Dipteris shenzhenensis
TGAGCTTATGCGTAAGTTTCCGCAAGAGCTTATGCGGAAATAGAGAATGAGAGAAGCATATGCTTCTCTCATTCTCTTTTTCCGCATAAGCTCCTTCTCTCATTCCGCATAAGCTCCTTCTCTATTTCCGCATGAGCATAAGCATGAGCTTATGCTTATGCTTATGCATATGCTTATGCATAAGCATAAGCATAAGCTCATGCTTATGCTCATGCGGAAATAGAGAAGGAGCTTATGCGGAATGAGAGAAGGAGCTTGTCATGAGCTTATGCGCAAGTTTCCGCAAGAGCTTATGCGCAAGTTTCCGCAAGTGCTCCTTCTCTTTTTCCGCATAAGCTCCTTCTCTTTTTGCGCATAAGCTCCTTCTCTCATTCCGCATAAGCTCCTTCGCAAGTTTCCGCATGAGCATAAGCATGAGCTTATGCATGAGCTTATGCTTATGCTTATGCATAAGCATAAGCATAAGCTCATGCTTATGCTCATTCATGCTTATGCTTATGCTTATGCTTATGCTCATGCTTATGCTCCTTCTCTATTTCCGCATGAGCATAAGCATGAGTTTCCGCAAGTTTCCGCAAGCATAAGCATAAGCATAAGCATAAGCTATCCGCAAGTTTCCGCAAGAGCTTATCCGCAAGTTTCCGCAAGTGCTCCTTCTCTCTTTCCGCATAAGCTCCTTCTCTTTTTCCGCATGAGCATGAGCATGAGCTTATGCTTATGCTTATGCATGAGCATAAGCATAAGCTCATGCTTATGCTCATTCATGTCCATGAGCTTATGCGTAAGTTTCCGCAAGAGCTTATGCGGAAATAGAGAATGAGAGAAGCATATGCTTCTCTCATTCTCTTTTTCCGCATAAGCTCCTTCTCTTATTCCGCATGCAAGTTTCCGCAAGTTTCCGCATGAGCTCCTTCTCTTATTCCGCATAAGCTCCTTCTCTCATTCCGCATAAGCTCCTTCTCTATTTCCGCATGAGCATAAGCATGAGCTTATGCTTATGCTTATGCTTATGCTTATGCATAAGCATAAGCATAAGCTCATGCTTATGCTCATGCGGAAATAGAGAAGGAGCTTATGCGGAATGAGAGAAGGAGCTTGTCATGAGCTTATGCGCAAGTTTCCGCAAGAGCTTATGCGCAAGTTTCCGCAAGTGCTCCTTCTCTTTTTCCGCATAAGCTCCTTCTCTTTTTGCGCATAAGCTCCTTCTCTCATGCCGCATAAGCTCCTTCGCAAGTTTCCGCATGAGCATGAGCTTATGCATGAGCTTATGCATGAGCTTATGCTTATGCTTATGCATAAGCATAAGCATAAGCTCATGCTTATGCTCATTCATGCTTATGCTTATGCTTATGCTTATGCTCATGCTTATGCTCCTTCTCTATTTCCGCATGAGCATAAGCATGAGTTTCCGCAAGTTTCCGCAAGTTTCCGCAAGCATAAGCATAAGCATAAGCTATCCGCAAGAGCTTATCCGCAAGTTTCCGCAAGTGCTCCTTCTCTCTTTCCGCATAAGCTTATGCTTATGCATGAGCATAAGCATAAGCTCATGCTTATGCTCATTCATGTCCATGAGCTTATGCGTAAGTTTCCGCAAGAGCTTATGCGGAAATAGAGAATGAGAGAAGCATATGCTTCTCTCATTCTCTTTTTCCGCATAAGCTCCTTCTCTTATTCCGCATGCAAGTTTCCGCAAGTTTCCGCATGAGCTCCTTCTCTTATTCCGCATAAGCTCCTTCTCTCATTCCGCATAAGCTCCTTCTCTATTTCCGCATGAGCATAAGCATGAGCTTATGCTTATTCATGAGCATGAGCTTATGCGGAAGTTTCCGCAGGAGCTTATGCGGAAATAGAGAATGAGAGAAGCATATGCGGATCTCATTCTCTTTTTCCGCATAAGCTCTTTCTCTCTTTCCGCATAAGCTCTTTCTCTTTCTCTTTTGCGTGAGCATATGCGGAAATAGAGAATGAGAGAAGCTTATGCTTCTCTCCTCCTCTATTTTCGCATATGCGGAAACATGAGCATAAGCTCATGCTCACCCATGAGCATAAGCATAAGCTCATGCGGAAAAAGAGAAGGAGCTTATGCGGAAATAGAGAATGAGAGATGCTTCTCTCCTTCTCTTTTTCTGCATAAGCTCCTTCTCTTTTTCCGCATGAGCATAAGCATGCGGAAACTCATCCTTCTCATGCTTATGCTCATGCATGTGCATGAGCTTATGCTTAAGTTTCCGCATAAGCTCATGCACATGCGTGAGCTTATGCGGAAATAGAGAATGAGAGAAGCATAAGCTCATTCTCTATTTCTGCATAAGCTCATTCTCTATTTCCCACTCTATTTTCCCCTTCTCTCATTTCCCCCTTCTCTCATTCTCTATTTTCCCTCATCTCTTTCCCTTTCTCTCATTCTCTATTTCCTCGTTCTCATTCTTTTCTTTCCTTTACATCTTCTTTCCCTCTTATCTTTCCCTCTTCTTTCCCTCTTTCCTTTCCCTCTTCTTTCCTTTCCCTCTTCTTTCTTCTTGCCTATGCCTATGCCTATGAGAATGCTCATGTTTGTTTATTTGTTTTCTGTTTTCGTGTTTGTGTCTATGTTAGACATGGGATCACGTCGCTCATCCGACGAGTACGGACAGCCTCGCAGGAGGAGAGCTCACGATCTATATGCTCCAGAGGACTTTGATTCCTCTCAGGCGACTACCCCGAGGACTACCCCTGGTCCGACTCCTCTCGGTCCTAGCACTGTGACTACCCCTGGTCCGACCCCTCTTCCACGTAGCACTGCGACTACCCCTCAGGGGACTCCTTTGCTAGCCGCGCATGGCTTTGTTGGGACTCCCGACGAGTTTGTAGCACAGATGAGCGATGAGGAGGCAGCGAGATTCTTCTCTCTGCTCTCTCAGAGGACCTCCGCAATTCCTTCCCCTACACTGACGGGTGGACGTACAGCCCAGCCATCCCCTCGCGCCCCTTCGACCGCGGGATCATCACCTGCGCATGCCTCCCGCAAGGGAAGGAAGAGTAGGATGGGCGGCTCATGTTGTGCTGACTCAGGAGATGTAGACGAGTCAGCACACTCATGCTCCTTTAGGTCTCCACTTGGTCCGGAGACACAGTATCAGTCAGGTCCCTTTCCCTCTCCTACTCCCACAGCTACTCCTCGATCCGGAAGCGGTCGCGCAGCTTCCACTCCTTCAGACTCTGCTACCGTCAGTCCCCCTTACTCATCAGGGGATCTCTCCTATCAAATCACATCTGCCGGAGAGATAATAGAAGACAAAAAGGGCAAAGCAGTGATGGCCGCCATGAGGCGGTTGATGAGTCATCACTTCAAGAGCGGCATAAATATCGATTGGCGGTATCAAGATGGCCAAAAGAAGCAGGCGGTGATCGATGAGTTAAAACTCAGATTTCCTAATCCGCCAAATGTGGAGTTTAATAACAGTTATATGCTCGAGCGCATGGGTTTGGTCCTAAAGCATCGCAGATCAACCATGCGTACTTCCATTACAAAGGGGTTGTCTAAACCCAGCTGGGCAGACAAAGCTGATTGGAAGTTCTTGAAGAAGCAGAATAGGGACCATCCTGAAATGTTCGAGGGTCAGAGGAGGGCTGCGAAGAGACGGCTGGATGTCGTAGGTACTTCGCACTTTGGTGCAGGTGGACGGTATGCGTTCGAGGCAACCGTGGTAAGTTTACTTCTTTCCATTTAATGTATTGTTCTATTTGTTTTACTTACATATTATATGCACTTTAGCTAACTCTAACTCTCGTAAATTGGATCCACAGCAAGCTGCGATGGGTCGTCTTCCTACGGATGCAGAGACGCGGCGCGCATTTCGGATAGGAACCAAGCCGTGGTTCATTGAGCAAGAGGCAATGGGAGCGACAGTCGATTGGGCTGAGGTGGCTGCTCGCACGGTATAAGTTTACTCCTGCTTGTAATCTCACTTTTTAATTTAAGTTCCAATCTAATTTTCGATTTATATGGTTCACTCTCAGGGTCAAAGCTCAAGCGTCCCATCATCAGAGACGAGCGATCAACAGGGGCAAGGATCGGACGCAGGTGCCGACGAAGGAGAAGACGCAGGTGTCGGGGACGAGGGAGAAGATGCAGGTGCCGAGGACCAGGGAACAGCCCAACAAGACGATTCGGATTCGGATTCGGATTAGTAGTGGTAGTAGCATTTTTCATATCCGCTCGTTAGAGCCATTTTGTATCGCCCTTTCACAGGGTAATTTTGTTTCAAACACAGTTGTATATGTATATGCATTTCTTCCTCATCGTTCACAAGAACAATTTTGTATCACCCTGCAAGCAAGGGAAATTTTGTTATAAAAAACTTTCTTTTGTAATTACAAAAAAAAAAAAATGGTTAGTGGGGCTAAACAGGGCTTCCTTTTGGCCCTGTTTAGCCCCACTAACCATTTTTTTTACCTTCTGTTAATCGTCGCTATATAGCGACGTTTACCAGTGTCGCTATATAGCGACGATTAACAGAGTCGCTATATAGCGACGCTGTTAATCGTCGCTATATAGCGACGTTTATATCGTCGCTATATAGCGACGATTAACAGCGTCGCTATATAGCGACGGTTTATAGCGACGCTCCTTTTCCGACGATTTTAACGACTTTTATAGCGACCTTTGCGCCCGTGAAAAAAAAAAATTTTAATGTAAAAAGCGTCGGTATTTCCGTCGGAAAATGGCCTATGCCTTGTAGTGCCTCTCTCTCTCTCTCTCTCTCTCTCTCTCTCTCTCTCTCTCTCTCTCTCTCTCTCTCTCCCTCCTTCTCTCTCTCTCCTCTCTCTCTCTCTCTATGTATATATCTCTCTCTACCTCCCTCATCTTCTCTCACCTCCTCTCTTCCCTCCCGCGTCTCTATATATTATTATAACGTTAAAAATATTAGTTGGGCACAAACAACTATTTTCCCATGAACTCGTCGTCTACCCTTTGCTCGATAAATGATTCATAGATGTGCTCAAAAAATAGGAGCAGCTTAGCATATTATGTTTAAAAATGTCTTTAAAATCATTTTGAAACATGTTTTCAAAACATTAGAAATATTAATTATTATTATCGAAATGCTTCATTAAAAACATCTTACAAAATAGTATCGTAAAAACCTCTTTTAGATTAAATTTAGTATCTTATAAATTTATTATCTTAAGAACATACTAGAATATTATTATGTTAAATGATTATGGAACTATTATGATCATAAAATGTATTTTAAAAATTTATAAAAATATATTATTAAAACGTTAAAAGTATTAGTATCTAAAAAATGCCATAAATGTTTTTAACATGGTGAAAAATGCCCTTTATTATCACACATTCTCAATGAAGATTTGCCCTTATAAAGTATAAGAAACATGGATCATTATTCCCATTTCATGCATTTTTTTAACGATATGGCAATGTGTCAAACATACATGATAACTATTCTCCTTGCATTCTTATATAATTAAAGCCCTATATTAAGTAAGAAACGTTTGATGAGAGCCTTGAGTCTCCCTTAGCATCAAACTATCTAAAAATGCCATAAATGTTTTTATTTTGAAAACATGGACATCTCTCTCTCTCTCTCTCTCTCTCTCTCTCTCTCTCTCTCTCTCTCTCTCTCTCTCTCCCTCCTTCTCTCTCTCTCCTCTCTCTCTCTCTCTATGTATATATCTCTCTCTACCTCCCTCATCTCCTCTTGCCTCCTCTCTTCCCTCCCGCATCTCTATATATTATTATAACATTAGAAATATTAGCTGGGCACAAACAACTATTTTCCCATGAACTCATCGTCTACCCTTTGCTTAATAAATGATTCATAAATGTGCTCAAAAAATAGGAGCAGCTTGGCATATTATGTTCAAAAATGTCTTTCAAATCATTTTGAAACATGTTTTTAAAACATTAGAAATATTAATTATTATTATCGAAATGCTTCATTAAAAACATCTTTAAAAATAGTATTGTAAAAACACAATAATAAATTCCTCTTTTAGATTAAATTTAGTATCCTACTTGACACATCTACAATAGGGGTGGGGTACAGGGCCACACTGGGGTGGAACCTATGGCGAGATGGATCACAACTAATATGTCTCAACTGTAAAATATAGTGCTCCGCTCAATGGTAGGCTATGCATGTCCGAATCCTCTGCTCCTCCAAATCTACCTCCAACTATCATACACGAGACTCCATATCCACCTCCAACTATCGTACACGAGACTCCATATCCGCCTCTAACTGTTGTACATGAGACTCCATATCCTGTCGCAATAGATGTGCCTGCCAAGCAAACATGTCGCGTACATGGTGAGAATGAACCAAAAAACTTTAGTTCAAAACACGCAACAAAAAACAAACTAAAATAATCATAATAACTAACCTCGACCCTAGACTCAGCCAACAATGCCTCTAACTTTGCAATACGTACATCTCGAGTATCTAACTCAGTGTAGATGTGGGAGGTGGTGCACATGTGGGAGGTGGTGTAGATATGGGAGGCTCCGTAGATGTGGGAGGTGGAATCGAAAGTGATCTCGATAGGGCAGAGACCATGTCATGCAAGGACGAGGCCATTGAATGAACATCCCCCTAATCCATCCTCCAATAGCTTGCAATGCTAGTGTAGGGATAGTATCTAGCTGTGGTGCCTCGCATCGACACCGAACACCTGCAGTCTGATGCTCCTGACGCCCCATCCTACCATGTCCTGCTCTTGATCCTGGACGGGTATTAAGGTAGTCTACCTAATGACCAAGCACAAACTTGGCGTATAGCTGCATGCCAAATTACCTAGCTATCTGACAGTTGTGAGGCAATCGACCACCATTCGCAGTGAGATATCTTGGATAAATGTGCGCTGCTATGACGGGGTGCCTACAACATAAAATATAAAAGGGCTACCCTGATCGTGGTTGCATCGCCTCAGTGTGACCATCCCAAAACATATCCTCTAAGGCCTGCCTATGAGGTGACTCACACTCAAACAACTCTCGAATGGCTCTCCAACCCAAGCCATGACCACCGATCTCTACCTCAACCTGTGCCTGAAAGGTATCCAAAATGTCCTCAAATGTATCCGATGTTCTTTATGTGCCAGATATCAAGAGGAACTTGTTGTCCCTTTTTGCAATCACGGATCAGGACCTCAAAGTTCAATTCGATAAGAATGGTGCACAGATTTTGGATCTTCAAGGGAAGGTTGTTGGTAAAGGTACACAGTGCAACAACATCTACCAACTCTCAGCTTTTAGTGCTCCAGCGAATGTGAGCAACACTAAGCAGTGGCATGAGAGCTTTGGTCATCTAAACCTTAGCTCTTTAAAGGAGATGCATAAAAGTGGAATGATTGTAGACCTACCAAAAATTACAGATCTGCTCGATGTATGTGAAGCTTGCATGATGGGCAAGCAATGATGGGCAAGCAGCATCGGTAGCCCTTTCCTAAAGAGGCCAGCAGGGCAAAGGCTCCTCTAGAGCTTGTTCACATAGACTCTATGGAAAGATGGAGATGGAAGATTTGGGTGGTTCCTACTACTTCATGATGTAGATCAATGACTACAATAGAAGGATATGGATATACTTCCTGAAGACTAAAGATGAGGCTTTTAGTAAGTTCAAAGAATGGCATGTAATGGTCGAGAAAGAAATGGGAAGGAAGGTGAAGAAGTTGAGATCAGATAGAGGCGGTGAGTTCACATCAAGTGAATTCAAAAGTTACTGCAAAAGTCATGGGATGAAGAGGCAGAAATGCCCACCACATACATCAGAGCAAAATGGAGTAGCAGAGCACAAGATGTGTGTCATCTGCAAAATGGGCAGGAGTATGATGAAAGGGAAAGATTTGCCAAAAACTTTCTGGGCTGAAGCATGTAACACGGCAATTTACATTCTGAATTATGGCTACACAAAGGCTGTGAATGGGATAACTCCACTACATGCCTTTTCTGGTAAGAAACCTTCAGCTGCACATTTCAGAGTTTTTGGATGTGACTATTTTGTGCATGTCCCTGATGCTAACAGGACCAAATGGGAACTGAAGAGCTCAAAGTGTATTTTCTTGGGCTATAGTGAAGAGGCAAAGGGTTACTGTCTCTATAATCCTGTTACCAAGAAGGTAATAGTAAGTCATGATGTGATCTTCTCAAAATTGCCACATCAATTGGAGGAGGATGTTTCCTTCCAAGACAACCAAGACCAGGATATCCATCCAGTACAATCACCAACAACAGACCGAACTCCCCCAATGGTGCTTGGGAGGATTCAAGATAAAGAAGAGGAAGAAGAGCCTACAGAACCACAATGGCAACGACAATTCTCAAAGTGGGTAAAGCAGCTTTTGGACGACAGAGAACCTCCAACCATTGAGGAGAAATCATCTGAACACTGCCGCTCCAAGAGATTAGAGGGGCAAAGAAGGACACATGAACACTTGGTCAACTACACTTTGATGACAGAGGTGATATGAGCTGAAGAACCCAAGTGTCTTGAAGAGGCACAGGGTGATGATAGGTGTGGATGGAGGCTATGTAGTCGGAGTATGGCTCCATAATGAAGAACAACACTTGGAACCTTGTGGATCCACCACCAAAATGCAAGGTCATCGGCACCAAGTGGGTGTATAAGATCAAGTACAAGTCCGACGGCATGTTGGATAAGTACAAGGCTCCGGCTCATCGCAAAAGGATTCGCACAGGTACATGGTTTTGATTATCAGGATGCTTTTTCTCCCACAGCTCGACTAACCACAATTCATAGTGTTTTGGCTTTAGTAGCATAGGAAAGTTGGCCCGTGTTTCAAATGGATGTAAAATATATCTTTCTGAATGGAGATCTCAAGGAGGAGGTATATGTGGAACAACCACCTGGTTTTGTGATACTCAGTTCAAAAGGTAAAGTCTGTAAATTGAAGAAGGCACTTTACGGGCTGAAACAGGCCCCACGAGCGTGGTACCAACGAATTGATGCCTACTTTCTACAAAACGGGTTTAGGAGGAGCCCATCTGATGCAAATTTGTATATCTACAAAGAAGGAGGCAGGTGTATGATTGTGGTCCTTTATGTGGACGACCTTGTCATAATAGGGAACCATAAAGAGAAGATCTCACAGACAAAGCAATTGCTAGGAAGAGAGTTTGAAATGATAGTGATGCATTTCTGTTTGGGGATTGAAGTTTGGCAAGAGCCAAAACAGATCTTCATCTCATAGCTAAAGTATGCTAGAGAGATACTGAAGGCATTTGGCATGGCTGAGTGCAAGATAGTTGGCACCCCTATGGAGGTTGACGTGAAGCTCTCAAATGAGGATTCATCACCACTGGTGGACAAAGTGAAGTACAAAAGGCTTGTCGACAGTTTGATTTACTTGTGCAACACGTGGCTGGACATCAATTTTGCGACTTTCTCCATATCGTACAACCTTTATATGGGTATTTTTTTATGCTTTTAGTGTGTTTGGAAAGAAGAAAGATCACCTAAAACACTTGTAGCTGTGTTTCACTAAATTTAGGGAATCTCGACTCAACCTAAATTTGACAAAGTATGCTTTTGCAGGACTAAGAGGAGTTCTATTGGGGCACATTATTTATAAAGAAGGGATGGCGATTGACCCGAGAAAAGTGGTTTCCATCCACCTTTCTCATGTCTGTCAAGCTTTGATAAAATCGACAAAGAAAAATGAGAACTTTCTATGAAGAAGGATTAGGAAAAAGCATTCTCAAGACACAATTCTCAAGAAATATCACTTGCTGGGATGCTATTGCTACAAGAATTCTAGTATATGGTTGTGCACACTCCTTTGAAAGACAACACCTGGTGGCAGATTACCTAAGTCGATTGGAGATAGGACAAAGTCCAATGCAGGGAGTTCTAGATGATTTGCTGGATGCTTCACTGATTTTGGTTAAGGCTATGAATCCTATGATCTAGTATGTCTAGATGTTGTAGTTCCTCATAGAGGAATCATGCACAATAACATTTAAAAAGGGCCAAATATGCTTATTGGCACTAAAAAGTAAGCCATTTATGGTAATTGTAGAAGCACTTTAGAGGCATGGAGTTGACTAGGTCATTTGACACTGTGTCCAGGAACATGAGCAACATGATGTGTTGTAGGAAGCCCATCAAGGGGCCTTAGGACGATTATTTTCTGGTCATATTATGGCATAGGAAAATTTTCAAGACGTAATTTGGTGTCTAATAGTGATCGAAGATTATTATAATTTGTAGCAAAATGCCGGTACTACCAGAGAGATGGGCAAACCAGTGATGTGGACCGATTACCCTTGAATCTTGTTCTCCCAGTCAATCCTTTTTAGAAATGGGGGCTAGATTGTTTAGGCCCATTGAATCCCATATCATGGCTTACATGGAATAAATAAATTCTTGTACGGATAGACTACTACATGAAATGGTGGAGGCATAAGCACTTAGGGACAATTCTAGTACGGATAGACTACTACATGAGATGGTGGAGGCATAAGCACTCAGGGACAATTGTATGGGTAGTACTCGAAAAATTTTGTATCAAAAGATCATTACTTGGTTTGGATGTCCAATTGAGTTGGTGTCGAATCAGGGCAGTCACTTCTTGGGAAGAGCAGTAAATAAATTAACAAGTGCATATGATCATCCACAATTGGCGTCCACATACCATCCATAGTGTAATGGGCAGGTAGAAAGCACCAATGAAACACTCAAATGGATTAAGAAAATGGTAGTGTGAGAAAGCAAGACAGATTGGGACACTAAGCTTGATTCCTCTTTGTGGGAATTTTGAACAACGTACAAAGTCAGCATTGAAATGACACTTTTCATTGGTCTATGGATTGGAAGCAATCATCCCAATGGAACTCACAGATGGAAAGCTTCGTACTATGGTGGAAAAAGTAAATCCAGAGGAGTCAGTGAAATTCCAATGTGATCAACTTTCATGGCTAGAGGAACACATATTACAAAGTGCTCGACACACAACATAGTTTATTCAAAAGCACAGACAAGTAGTGTGAATAGAAATATCAAATATAAGCTATTTAATAAAGGAGATTGGGTATTGATATTTAACTCTAAGTTTGGGAAATTTTTGAGAAAATTAAAGCTCAGATATGATGGTCTATTTAAGAGCATTGAAGATTTGGTTCAAGGGACATTTTAACTACTAGATATGTAGGGATACACTCTACCCAAACTAGTATATAGAGTCTGACTCAAGCCTTTCATCGAACTTCAGAATAATCCGATGAGAACGGCATAATGGGAATTTGAAAATAGGTATGATGGGTTGAAATTTGTCAAAAATTAGAATCAATCTGATGAGTTGGAAGTTGCAGTCCAATACGTCGCGGTTATAAATGGCCTCATGAGTGCTCAGAGTGGTGATTGTGATGGCTCACATGTGTGGAACATTTCTCCTCATAGCTAAAATTCCTAGTACATGATTGGTTGTTGTTGTAGGATTTCTATCCTAAGAATCCTCTGTTCTCTACATATTCCTGTCAATGTGCACAATGCCGTGAAATAGCTGAATAGGCTTTACAATGATGGCATGTGTGTGTGAAATCAAATAATGTGCTATCTGCCCATTGAACAATCGGCAATCCCTCTGAACACTCTAAAGTGTGCTCACATTGAACTCACCTTAGCAGCATGCTAGGTGCATCATGCATGATTCCAAAAGATGAAAACACACTAGTCAAACAAGTCAGTAGAGTTGTACTATCTTGAAAACATAGATTTTTTTATCAAAGCTATGATTATATATTAATATAAAATCTTGGCGAAAGATTATCAAGCTCATTTTTTTAGTTTCACAATATTGATAGTATGTAGTATAGTTTTTTATATTCTCTTTTGAATTTTTAAGTGAAAAACATAAATCTTGGCACAACTTTACTTTTTTTTGAATAAAAGTTTCAAATCTTGGTGTATCTTTTAAACACTTATTTTTACTAGGGCATACAAACTTTTAAAATCAATATAAAAGTTTAGCTTCCATATGAAACTAGTTTGAAAAAATCATCCTTGCTTGAAAATTTTCACAACAGGATTCAACCCCCAAATAAAGAAACAAAAAGTCTCTTGGGCAACAGGATGATCATTACAGACTCAAGCAGCTTGACAATATGATGATCAAATAGTGGAAGCACCACCAAAGAGTAGCAAGAGGTTAGTTTAGCAACTTCTTGCTTTACAGATTTTAAATACAATTAGGATAACGGGATTACAAAATAACACCATATTAGAGAATTTGGGAAAATCTTGATAATTTGGGAACTTTTGAGGGGTTGTAATTATGTAACATTCAATGTTTTTCATTGAAACTCATAATTTGGAATGTGCCTGTTTTGCATTAGCTGAGAAAAAAACATCATATGTTTGAGTTTAACGAACCATTTTTTGCCTCTTCTCGAAAAAAGGTGGTGTTCAAAAACACCATTTTTAGTTTAGTTGGAGAAAAAGTAAGAATGCAACACTAGTCCTTGATATTTTGTCGAGTGTACAGAACTTGCAACCACAAAGAAATGGTCTGCAAAAAAAAAGATAAAGAAAAAAGATCAATGTCATACCTTCCAAATATTTGTCAGTATATTCAATTAAATTATTGTTGTGCAAGGAAAAAAAAGTCATGCTTTTCAAGTACCTTCACTCCATTGTGGAGTCAGCATCAGAGTCGGAATCTATTCTATGAGACAAATTGGATAAAGCTCGCTTGCGTGCAATGGTTGGTATCTTCACCTTGATGGGGAGGTTGCTGCTCTTTGAGGAAACCTTCTTTGAGAGGTTACATTTTGGAACCCATGACCATACAATAGCATCAACAGATTCCCAACGTGGAGGATCACCTTTATTGCACATCCAAACCTTGTTCCAACAATCTGCATATACCTCCTCAATTTGTGCATTGTGTCTTTTGCATATAGGTGCCCAATATTGTATAAAAACCTTCTTGAAATTTTTAGATTTATTATGCTTTTGTACATCAGTTTGAGTAATGCCTAGCCAAATTGGGTAAATTTTTTCTGCTGGTCGGACCAAAAGAAAGTGTCCTTTTTGTACATCAACCATTGGATCAAATGATTGTTTTGGCTTTTTCCTTTGAGGTCCACAGTAATGATCATTCAACTCTTCAATTCCTTGAAACTCATCGTTTTCATTATCAACTACTTGCACACAATCAATATGTTGCGTCTTTGGCCAAAATCTCTCGTACATGCCCTCTACACTACTATTGTTTGGTTTATCAAGCTCATCAATCATGCTCTTCCAGTACTTCACTACTGGCTTGTAAAACTTTGTGAAAGATGCTTCTGGACCTTGCAAGTGTGCCCATTTTTCCCAAAAGCGTACATACTCCTTGATACCAACTATCACATCTAAGTGGTCCTTCACATACTTGAACATGGTTACATAAGGTGGCTCTCCACTTGGTAGCATTGGACTGACCATCCGGATGTCTCTTCCACAACTCAATGCCACCTTCACTTGGTTGCCAATCTAATGATCGTGGATGCACTTTATATTGCATGATAGGAACTTCATTTCGCATAAAGAACCGAAATTGGAGAGGCTTTGAGTGTCCCACTAAATAATCTTTCCCATCGCATAGGCATCCATCAACATAGCTCTTGAAATCAGGGACTTCCGTTACCAAAAATGGCGTTGGAGAAGACTCCTCACATTGTCTAAAAGTATCCATGAGATGTGCAAATGTCAATGTTTGGCTAGTTCTTAACCTCTCTGAAAACCTGCTAAACATTGCATCAATATCCTCATGTGTATGCCCAACCACTACAAGGCATAGGCCCTTTTCCGACGAAAATACCGATGCTTTTTACATTAAAATTTTTTTTTTTCACGGGCGCAAACGTCGTTATAAAAGTCGCTAAAAGCGTCGGAAAAGAACCATCGCTATAAAGCGTCGCTATATAGCGACGTTGTGAAACGTCGCTATATAGCGACACTACTAATCGTCGCTATATAGCGACACTGATAAACGTCGCTATATAGCGACGATTAACAGAAGTAAAAAAAACAGCATTAGTGGGGCCTAACAGGGCCATAGCAAGCCCTGTTTTGCCCCACTAATGCTTTTTTTTTTTTAATTACAAAAGAAAGTTTGTTATTACAAAAAGTAAAGAGGGGAAAAGAGACATATGCTCATGCTTATGCATGAGCATATGTCTCCTTCTCTTATGCTCATGCATAAGCATAAGCATGAGCATATGTCTCCTTCTCTTATGCTTATGCTTATGCTTATGCATAAGAGAAGAGAAGAAGAGGGAACGGAAAGAGAGATTGGAAAGGGGGAAAGAGGGAAAGAAAGAGAGAAGAAGAGGGAAAGTAAAGAGGGAAAAAGAGACATATGCTCATGCTTATGCATGAGCATATGTCTACTTCTCTTATGCTCATGCATAAGCATAAGCATGAGCATATGTCTCCTTCTCTTATGCTTATGCTTATGCATATGCATATGCATAAGAGGAGTCTTATGCATATGCATAAGCATAAGCATAAGAGAAGGAGACATATGCTCATGCTTATGCTCATGCTTATGCTTATGATTATGTATGAGCATAAGAACATGAGCATGAAAGAGGGAAAAGAGGGTGGAAAAGAGGAGAAGAGAGAAGAAGAGGGAACGGAAAGAGGGATTGGAAAGGGGGAAAGAGGGAAAGAAAGAGAGAAGAAGAGGGAAAGTAAAGAGGGAAAAAGAGACATATGCTCATGCATGAGCATATGTCTCCTTCTCTTATGCTCATGCATAAGCATAAGCATGAGCATATGTCTCCTTCTCTTATGCTTATGCATAAGCATAAGCATTATGCTCATGCTTATGCGTATGCATGAGCATAAGAGAATGAGCATGAAAGAGGGAAAAGAGGGGGAAAAAGAGAGGAAGAGAGAAGAAGAGGGAAAGTAAAGAGGGAAAAAGAGACATATGCTCATACTTATGCATGAGCATATGTCTCCTTCTCTTATGCTCATGCATAAGCATAAGCATATGTCTCCTTTTCTTATGCTTATGCTTATGCATGAGCATAAGAGCATGAGCATGAAAGAGGGGGGGAAAGAGGAGAAGAGAGAAGAAGAGGGAAAGGAAAGAGAAATTGAAAAAGGGGAAAGAGGGAAAGAAAGAGAGAAGAAGAGGGAAAGGAAAGAGGGAAAAAGAGACATATGCTCATGCTTATGCATGAGCATATGTCTCCTTCTCTTATGCTCATGCATAAGCATAAGCATGAGCATATGTCTCCTTCTCTTATGCTCATGCATAAGAGGAGTCTTATGCATAAGCTTCTCTCTTCTCCTCTTTCCCCTCCTCTTTTCCCTCTTTCATGCTCATGCTCTTATGCTCATGCATAAGCTGAGAGCATGAGCATGAAAGAGGGAAAAGAGGAGGGGAAAGAGGAGAAGAGAGAAGAAGAGGGAAAGAAAAGAGAGATTGGAAAAGGGGAAAGAGGGAAAGAAAGAGAGAAGAAGAGGAAAAGGAAAGAGGGAAAAAGAGACATATGTCTCCTTCTTTTATGCTCATGCTTATGCTTATCCTTATGCATGAGCATAAGAGCATGAGCATGAAAGAGGGAAAAGAGGGGGGGAAAGAGGAGAAGAAGAGGGAAACGAAAGAGGAAAAAAGAGGGGGAAAGAGATTGAAAGATTGAAGGAGAAGGAGAAGGAGAAGGAGAAGGAGAGGAGGGAAAGAAGAGGAGAGAAGAGGGAAGAGAGGGGAAGAGAAGGTTCCTACGCCCATCACTGCAGCTAGCACTTAAGGCGCTAGCTGCAAGCCAATGCAAATTAGAAAAATAACAAATGGAAAAAAGAGGAAGCACTTACTTGGAATAGTGCGTCCCGCTCGGTGTTTTGTGGACTGGCCCTACAAAAGAGAAGAGTCTTCTTTCTTTCTTAAAATCTCATTTTTTGTTTCAATCCTTTGAAGTCAAGCATGAAAACTAGTAAGGAGCTTTAGAAATACAAGGAGAAGCACTCACAAAACGAAATCTCACAGAAAACCTACCTACATTGTTCAAAGAGACTCACCTCTTCAAAAACTTCCTTTCAAGAAACCAAAGAGGGAGAAGGGTGGAGGGGGAGCACAAGAGCTAGGAGAGGGGTGAGTAGTGGTGAGGAGTGGAGAATGGAGTGGGAGGTCGTCGGAAATAGGTGGGAGGAGAGATCGCTTTGCTTACAATAGAAATTAGAGAGTGCAAAAGAAAGCGCCGCGCATCGCGACGGGTTTTGGTTTAAATCCACAGCGTCGCTATATAGCAACGCTTTTCCGTCGCTATATAGCGACACTTTTCCGTCGCTATATAGCGACTCTTTAGTGTCGCTATATAGCGACCTTTAACATTAAAAAACTCAAACCCTAAAAGTCGCTATATAGCGACGTTTAACCCTAAAAGTCACTATATAGCGACTTTTAACCCTAAAAGTGGCTATATAACGACCTTTAACCCTAAGTGTCGCTATATAGCGACACATATACCTTAAAAGTATCAATTCAAGGCACTTGATCTAAGAAGAGAGGGAAGGAGCTCATGGGTGGCTAATTTTTGGATCTTAAAGGATTTCCTTGCATTTTGTATTGTGACTTTAGAGGTGTGCAGATGGAAGGGACATGATGGTGCACATGGTGATGGATCATCAAAAAGTCATTGCTATTTGAGTTCATGATTAATATTGCATGCGTACATGACATGAAATCTTGAGACAGGATGAGGAGGGTAGTGTGCATATACCTTCACACTACCAATGTGGATATGAAGATAGAGATCATGTGGATATGGAGATGCCACTACCAATGCCGGATCCAATTGATCCAGATGGATTTAGAGAATAAGATGAAGATCACAATATGAGCCAAAACGAAGATGTGCATATGGGAGGAAGATGGAGATCATGATATTGAGGAAGAAGATGACAATCATCAAGAATCACCCGACTTTATTGAAGAAGATGATCAAGTCTATGGTGAACGTACGATGATGATATAGGAGATCAACTCAATATAGAGTTGGAGATAGACTTGTTTGGCACACTAGACTTGGCTCAGGATGAAACCAAGTCTCAAACGTAGACATGAATATATGAGCTTCGAACTTGATGTACATGTTCTTGTACTTTTATTCTTTTAAAGGATCAAACATGTACATGCTCTCGTATTTTTATTCTCTATGAGATCAAACATGTATGAAAATTTAAAAAATTTTGTCATTGGAAAAAACTAACTTTTAAGGCCTATATGAGTAAAAAACATCTCTGAAAAACGTCGCTATAACATAGTATCTTAGTGTCGCTATATAGCGACTCTTAAAAGTCTCTATATAGCGACCTTTATAACCGTCGCTATATAGCGACTTTTCCTTAACGTCGATATATAGCGACGCTTTACGAGATGCGCTTTTCATACCGACGATTAGTGCCCCGTCCGCGCTAAGCGTCGTCGGTACATAAACGTCGCAATAGGATCCATGTGTAGTAGTGAACCATCAAGAATCCCAATTGAATTGACTTGAAAATCCCTCGAGCAACAAGTAATGATAGGTATGCAAACAAGTACCTATTCTTGTTTTCAGAACCACAATTATCCAACTGCAACAATAGGTGTTCGGGTAGTTTCTTATAAGGATTTTCTTGATGGGAACTTCCAAGTCCAAGGTTTTTGAATGTTCCACCCACTGCTCCAAGATGAAGTTGTTGCTTGCCATTAGAAACATAGTGAGAATCCAATGCTTCTCTTGAGGTTAGTGCATTTAGCACTAACCTCAAGAGAAAGGATTTGTCTGTGTCCTTTGAACGATTGCGTAATCTAGGGATGGCTGTCTTCTTTTGGTCCATCTTATCATGGATAATGCACAAGTATGTCTGAGGATACATTTCAGAAAATCTGCGCCAAGTGTAGTACACATTTCTACAACTTTTTTGTTGTAACATGTGCTTTCTTCTATCTTCCATCAACTTATTACGTTCATTTTGGCATTTTGTCGCTGCAAGCTGAGCCTTGATTGCACTACATAAACCACACTTAGAGAATTCACTTGTTTTTGACAAAGTTACATGCTTGAATTCAGAGTTCCATATGTGGTTGAATGTGGAAGTTGACATCTCCTTACAACCCAAACTATGCTTTAATTGCATGTTAACTTCATAGAGAATATCAACCTACTTGTATACATCCGGTATCACTAACTGTGTTTCCCTTGATCCGTCCTAAAGTGTTCTACTTTTGTGTGGCATATGCTCAGAATTGTTATCCACAAAATCTTGGATTATGGCTCTACCCAGTTCTGTGTGGTCCCAACCTCTCCGCACGATTCCTTTATTACCATGTATGCACCTTCGTATACCAATTTCAAATTGCTCCCTGTATCGATAAAATGTTGTTTTTGGAATACCATGCATTTCATACCATGCTCTACAAAAAACTTGAATACCATTCAATGAAAAGACATATTTGAGCTGCCCATTGTCATCTTTTTGACAAGCAACCCCAAGAGTGTCATATACATAATTGGTGCGAGCCTCCAAACTTTGGCCCCAATACTCTATGCATAATTTGGATATCATTTGATGATTGGCAAATTGACAACAATTTTGTTTACAACAATCAATCATAGATACTTTTATGACTGCATCCCTTGTGAGTCTAGATGATGCTAATGGCATGCCATGTTTTTTATCTTTTCTCTTTATCATGCAGTAACGCCTCTTTTTTGTGGATTTTTCCATTGGGTCCTCATCTTCCATGTGCTTTTTCCCAGAACCACTTGAAGAATTCATGGTGTCATCGATTCTTAATGAAGTTCCATCTAAAAAGGTTATTTGTGCAATGGGCCATTTTATTAAGTGGATGGTATCGATGTCTGATACATCATTGTGATACTTTTCAATTCCCACACCTAGATTACCTTCACCAAGCATCTCAAAATTTATAGGTTCAAATGGGTAGACATATAAAACAACACCCTCTACAATGCTCTTGGTTTTCTACTCATCCCATATTAAGACTTTCTTGTCCTTCCATGATTCTCGAATGGAAAACTCATCATATTCACATAGAGGTTCAACGTCAATGGTATCTAATGTTATATCATTCATTGGTACAATAGCTTCATTGACATTGTCCACACAACTCATTGATCGTGCTTTCCAAAGAACAACACTACCCAAAGCCTCATAGACTAAGAATGCATCCATTGTAGGAAATGGAAGAAGTGCACTTTCATCCATACAAATATCGATCGCCACCAATACATTATTTTCTCCCAAGGGCACACCTTGGCACATGTCATCATGTGATGTAGAGAATATTGTCCCAATTGCAACAATCTTTCCACTGACAAGCAAGTTGACTTTAACCCCCACTTTCAATGTGGCACCTGCATAGTACATAGCATTTGTTATAGTTCAATATTGATATCTGATGGTGTGACTTAGGATGAAAATGCTTTACAAGATTTCATTGCAAGACCAAACCTTCCTAAACCTTGGTGCTTTGAATTTTAGGCAGCAAAATTTGGCTACATGGCCAAATCTTCACAGACCATGGTGCTTTGAAAGGGAGATAGCAAGATTTGTCCACACAACCAAATCTCCTGAGATGCTGGTGCTTTCAAGAAGCCATAAAGATTTCAAGAAGCCAAATCTACTTAGACCTTGGTGCTTTGAAAGAAGCCCACAAGATTTGGCCACATGGCCAAATCTCCTAAGACACTAGTGCTTTGAAAGAAGCAATAAGATTTGGCCACATGGCCAAATCTGCTCAAACCTTGGTGCTTTCAAAGAAGCTAGCAAGATTTGGATGCACGGCCAAATCCTTCGAGACCTCCGTGACTTCTTTCAAAGCACTGAGAAGATTTGGTTGTGGCGTTCTTTCAAACTTGGGGAGATTTGGTCGTGTGGCCAAATCTTGTAGGCTTCTTTCAAAGCACTAGTGTATGGAGAGTTTTGGCTGTGCAACCTCGTCTTGCATGCTTCTTTCAAATCACCAGGTTCTGGGAAAATCTTTCAAAGCATTAGGGTTTGGGAAGATTTTGCCGTGCTGCCAAATGTTGCTAGCTTCTTTCAAATCACTAGGAAGATTTGGCCACATGGCCAAATCTTCTTTCAAATCACTAGGAAGATTTGGCCACATGGACAAATCTTCAAACGTTAAATTTAAAAATTGAAGATCCAGATTTTAAAATTTAAAATTTAAAGTTTAAAATTCAAAATTTGAAATAAAAATTTCAAATTTCAAGTTTCAAGTTTCAAATTTTGAAATTCAAATGTAGAGATCCTACTTTCAAAAAAATCGTACATGCTTTTCATGATTCACGCTATTACAATTTAAAATCATACTATTACTTTAAAAGCAAACTAGAAAATCTAAAACTATTAAAAAACCAAAAATTTAAAAGGCAAAGCTAAACAAGCCTTTTAAACCAAGCATAAAAAGTAAACCTATGAGAAGGAATTGAATTCATCTTCATGGGGAATTAAGTGCTAGGCTCACCTTGTTCTCTCCCTTCCTAGATCTCCAATGTGTACCTAGGGTGGTTTGAGAGCTTTAGGACAACGTCTTAGATAGGGTAGTTCTTGGAAAACACTCCTCCACCCTTGCTTAGCTAATTGCAAGCAAAAAAGTTCAAAACTATGTCAAAATAAGAGTCCCGGGAGGCTCCCTATCCCAGTTTTGTCCTAGCAATGTGTACTTAACTATGTAGGTTATAAAATTCCATTACCAATTCAACTCTCCATAGATTCCACACACAATAGTTGGATTAGAAAGAGGGGTTTTTTTTTTTTTTTTGCTCTTCCTCCTCGTCGCCCTCTCGTCCTCCTTCCTTCATCACTGCAACGCCTTCTTTCTTCCGTCCGTCATCTTCCTCCCCGTCGCGGTCACTGCAACGCCTTCTTTCTTCCGTCCGTCATCTTCCTCCCTGTCGCAGTTTCTACTTCTCCTACCATCAGAGCCCTCGTTTTCCTTCCTTCCTCGTTCCGTCCATCTTCTTCCTCGTCGCCTCCATCTTCCTCCTCGTCGCCCTCAACGACTTCTTTCTTCCGTCTGTCATCTTCCTCCTCGTCGCAGTTTCTGCTTCTCCTACCATTAGAGCCCTCGTCCTCCTTCCTTCCTCGTTTCGTCCATCTTTTTCCTCGTCGCCCACACCGGCAGAATTACTCCTGCTGAATCACGAGTTGCCATCTTTGGATGCCTTGTCTATTTCCCTCCCGCTTCCTCCTCTTCTCTCCGTGCTTCTCCCCTTCGGCTCCTCTTCCGTTTGCCAGCAAGAAAGACAAGTTCTACAATTGCTACAGCTACTCTCTCTTTAGCTCCTACGATGGCTACTCAATCATTCAAGTAAGAAAATGAAAGAAATCGAAAGTGTACCTAATTCTTGCATGTTCTCCATTTTCTCCATTTCGGAACACCACGATTTGAAAGAAAGAGTCTTGTAAAAGTAGGAATCTCGAAGTGTGATTTGAAAGTAGGGTCTTTAGTATATGATTTGACTTTCATATCTTCAAATTTGAAATTTGAATTCTGTATCTAAGATTTTGAATTTTGAATTTTAAATTTTGAATTTTGAATCTAAGATTTTGAAATTTGAATCTTAAGATTTGAATTTTAAATTTTAAATGGGGAGATTTGGCCATGCGGCCAAATCTTCTGGCTTCTTTCAAAACATACAACATTTGGCCGTACAGCCAAATCTCCCTAGATCTTGGTGATTTCAAAGAAGCTATAAAGATTTGGCATCACAACTAAATCTTCCTAAACCTTGCTGCTTTGAAAAGATTTGGCCACACAACCAAATCTTCCTCGACACTCGTGATTAGAAAGAAGATAGCAAGATTTGGCTGCATGGCCAAATCTCCCTCGACCCTGTGATTAGAAGAAGCTAGTAAGATTTGGCCGCATGGCCAAATCTCCTTATACCCAGGTGATTTAAAAGAAGCTAGAAAGATTTGGCATCACAACCAAATCTCCCCAAATCTATTGCTTTCAAAAGATTTGGTCACACGGCCAAATCTCCCTAGACCCTTGTGATTAGAAAGAAGCTAGCAAGATTTGGCCGCACAGTCAAATTTCCCTAAACCCTCGTGACTTATAAAAAGCTAGAAAGATTTCGCATCGTAGCCAAATCTCCCCAAACCTTAGTGCTTTGAAAAGATTTGGCTGAATAGCCAAATCTCCTTAAACCTAGTGCTTTGAAAAGATTTCGCTGCATGGCCAAATCTCCCCAAACCTGGTGCTTTGAAAAGATTTGGCTGCATGGCCAAATCTCCCCAAACCTGGTGCTTTGAAAAGATTTGGCTACATGGCCAAATCTCCATAGACCCTTATAATTACAAAGAAGCTAGCATGATTTGACCGCACACAAATCTCCCCAAACCCTGGTGCTTTGAAAAGATTTGGCAGTATGGCCAAATCTCCATAAACCCTCATGATTAGAAAGAACCGCACACAAATCTCCCCAAACCCTGGTGCTTTGAAAAGGTTTGGTAGTATGGCCAAATCTCCATAGACCCTCGTGATTAGAAAGAAGCCAGCAAGATTTGGCCACACGGCCAAATCTCCCTAAACCTGGTGCTTTGAAAAGATTTGGCCGCACGGCCAAATCTCCATAGACCCTTGTGATTAGAAAGAAGCCACCAAGATTTAACTGCACACAAATCTCCCCAAACCCTCGTGCTTTGAAAAGATTTAGCCGCACGGCCAAATCTCCATAGACCCTCGTGATTAAAAAGAAGTTAGCAAGATTTGGCCACACGGCCAAATCTCCCTAAACCCAAGTGATTTAAAAGAAGCTAGCAAGATTTCGTTGCATAGCCAAATCTCTCCAGACCCTAGTGCTTTGAAAGAAGCCCACAAGATCTGGCCACAAGGCCAAATCTCCCCAAACTTTGGTGCTTTGAAAGAAGCCCATATGATTTGGCCACACATCCAAACCTCCCCTTCCGATTCTTTAAAAGAAGCCCATAAGATTTGGCCGCACGGCCAAATCTCCCTAGTGTGGCCAAATCTCCCTAGAATCTAGTACTTTTTCAAATCTACTAATAGGTCTAGTGTCAATTCCAGATTCTATTTCAGATATGTTTATCGATAATGTGTTTTGTCTAACATTAAAGATTATAAAGATGATAGTTTGTATATTGCTTGGGTCTTTTACAGGAAAGACACAAATGTGAAGAAGGTTGAGAAAGTTGTAATGGATTTGCAGAGAAAAGCATACCTTGGTACTTTGACATATATAGTATTGAGGGAGCACAGTTCACACGAGTTCACTTATTTATTTTGTTACCTAATAAAAGTGCATACACTTGTGTTGGATCGGTACATCAAATCACTGAAGATGTGGTTGGAAAAGAGGGAGATATTGGATTGTTGATCATTATAAATCAAAATAAGAAGTTTCTCTTGGATCCCAGCGATTATGAAGCATCTCGTATGAAGTCTGATGTAGATGACAACATGCACTCAAGAGGCTGGATAAGTGTTGAATCAATTGATGGAAATGAAATTCACACAGTGACAACAATCATTGAATCATATCGCAAAGTTTCAGCAACATTAAAGAAGCGTAAGAGTGGGGAAGATAGTGGGGAAGGAACAAAGAAAGGTAAATCCACTATGGTTCAAGCACCAGGTGGTGGCGGAGAAGGATAAAGAAAGGAAAGCTAACTATAGTTGATGTACCACAAGAAGGAACACCTCCAGAGGGTATGCTAGCAGTTGTGGAAAGAAGCAGTGGTAGTGAATTGGAGTCAAGTGGAAAGGTCATAGGAAAAAAAGGGCAAAAGAAACCATCAGGCTTGGTGGAATATGAAAAATACTACCCATTCGGGTTGCATGCAACATTTTCAATTCCAGTTGCAAGATGTCAAAAAGCTCCTCCAAGCTATGTATATAGAGGGTTGAACAAAGAGCATGTGGAGAAGCTTGCTGCAGACTTCGGTTATAACTCTAGGCCTCCTGCTACTGTAGCGGATTTAATGCCTTTCAATCCTGAAACAAAGCAGCCCCAGGAAAGGGTAGATAAAAAGGATTTAACCAAATGCCACTACTGGATACTATCTGGACAACATTCAATATATGCTACTAAAATATTCACATCTAATGATGATAACAGCACGGCCCAAAGAAAGAACTGCTACCACACCCACCAGGCGAGGATTGTAGTGAATTGTCCTGCACGCTTTTGTGTGGAGATATCAAAGATGGCAAACCTGGAGTCTCAAAATATCTTGAGACAATCTCCATACATTGATATACTTAAGCAGGTGAGGGGACAATGGATTCTCTTTAATAGACCCAAGAAAGCACAACAAGGGCTTGCAAAAGGACATCCAGATCGTGAGAATTGGGATGTAAGTACAGATTTTAATTATGAATCATTTTTTACAAGTCGGTTTTCTTAATTATTGCATTCTAATGGATTCATATATTTTGCAGGCTTTCATTGACACTGGCAAGGTAACATTGGGCAATAGCTTTGCCACGAAGGATGTACATATGATAATCACAAGTGATGCCATTTATGATGGTTGGATCTCCATCCTTGAGGATTACATTGTAGGCAAATATTCACAAGATGGAAAATGCCGTAGGCAACCCACAGTCTTAATGTTTAGATGCTTGCGTGGATTGAGTGATGATCAAATTGGTCAAATTCAAAATGACACTAAAGAAGGTAGAGTAGTCATAGCTAAAACAAAGACTGATGCCATGATTCTTGATATTGAAGGATGAGCTATGTAGATCAAGAGAGATGCTGCACTACAAGAAGAACTTTATATGTTTATATCGGCAGAACGGCCTTCTTTAATGTTAAAAAATTGGGATGAGTGTAGACCACATTTTAAAATTACTCCAGAATTGTATCATCGGATTCGTGGTTGCTCTAACTCATGGTTAAAAGTGAAGCTTCAACAGGGCAAGGAAACTCCACCATTGCCTGATGCTGCAAAGGGGTATCTGAGGTGGATTATGGGACAAAGTGAAGGTGCAAGTCATGGACTGAATTCCACCTGGCCTTGGAGGTTCTACACAGTTGGTTCAAACATGGAGGGAATGAAATTTATACATAATGTGTACCAAGAGCCAATGGCAATAGGGGTTGCCTTTTTGGATGTAATGTATGGACCAAGCAGAAGTAGAAATTGGAATGAGGATCGCTTTGAGTGTTTGTTGAAAAGCTTGATGACAATCGCTTCTCCCCCAGTGCAATTCCTTCTTGTGGTGTTCTTGACCATGGATCATGTATCATGTTTGAAGAATGCATTAAATAAGGCATGCGGACAATATAAAATACACTTCGGTTGCCTTAATTTTGAAACTACAGATATATTTGTCACTGGATCTATGGATGGCTTAATTGCCTGTGTACTGGTAAGCAAGGAAAAGCATTTCAACGATATTGAGTGCTATACCAATGCACAATGTAAGCCATCAATATATGTTGCAGATTAAAAATATGAAAAATCAAGTGGTGCAGAAGAATCAGGTGATGAGGATGATGATGACGAGGATGATGAATTTGACATTGAATTATCCTTGAAAAGAAAACGTTCAAGTATCATGAAAGACATGATCATGGGTTTCTGTCGAGAAGATGAGTATGTATTGGACTTGTTCTCTGAGGGGCTTGCTGCAATAGAGTCTCTTTCTTGTAAGAGGCGTGTTGTTTTAGTTGTTGAGACTTATGAGGAGTTGGCAAAGGTTGAAAGTATATGTTGCACGTATGCTTACAATAATCATGAAATTCGACAATGGGCTGGCTTGCAAGAACCAATATTGGCAATAGAGGGGTAATCAAAAGAAGATGATACAATTGAAGGTGGAGGGGATAAAGAAATTGATACCATACCAGGACAAAAAGAGCTTCAACCCTTCAATGAAGAGCAGCGTGAGCATTTACAAAAACATGCTTCAAAGTTTTGGGAAACAGAAGAGGAAGCAACAGGTTCTTGAAATTGTCCTTTTATATGGTGTTCGTGTTTTCCATATGTTATCTTGCTATATTCTCCATATGATGTATTAATTTTGTTCCAAAGATCTTTTAATATTACTTGGAAATTCATTCTATCTCATTGCCATAATTCAAACATTCATATGTATTCTTGAATATGTTTAATTTTCTATATTTCATGAAAAGATGTGTTTGCATGTTGTAATACCTTTGGAGTGTGATACACATCCAAATTTATTTATGAGTTCATAAATGTTAAAAAGTGTGTTGAGTCTTGATCGTGATGAATGAATTAGTGTAAATTATTGTTTCTATCCTTATTCACTTCATATGAATGCTCAAATATGTTTTGGCCACTTGGCCAAATCTTTTCTTAGTGGGAACACTCGGGCAATGCTAGATAATGTTGGACTCCACTCTATCTATTATGCAAAGGTTTTTGGCATTGTAAGGATATGTAGTTTTGGGGATTAAAATAACTTGAAAGGGTATAGATTCAACAACTTTAGGGGGTATACTAAGCATATGAACATGAATGCTTTCTTTTTTTTAGTATTCCAATTTTGTTTTGAAAAAGAAAAACATGAATGCTTTCACACAAACAAATTGCATTGAGAGCACACAACCTAAAGTTTGACAATTTGGTTTTCCATCTCAATATTCAGTTTGTTTCTACTTATGAATTTCATTTCCTTGTTTATCAAGAGATATTGGCCATCTCAATTTCACATCGCTAGAAGCATTGTCTGTACATGTGACACCTGATCCAATGACTCATTATGTGCCTAATATGAACATTAGCATGCAAGTTCCAAGCTCAACATGGTTGATTGAAAATGCTGAGGATGCAATGTCTGCAGTTAATGTTCCATTGACAAATGTGAATGCAAGCTTAGAAGGTAAAGGAGAAGATGCAATGTCATTGTATGAAGCCAAGGTGCAGGAAGAAATCTTAGAAGGTAAAGGAGAAGACATAATGTCACCCTCAGAAATAATGTCAAAAGAGGTGATAACAAAAATAAGACTAGCGGTGATAATAGATTTGAAAGGGTTATTGCTCGAGCATTGTTTTTTGAAGTCAAATAAACATATGAGCTTGCACAATGGGAAGCATTGGCTTGTTCTCCATCCTGGGTGTTTAGAGTTTCTACAATGGTTGCTCGATCACTACCATGTTGGCATTTGGTCCACTGCAGGAGAAAAGGGCATGGTGCAACACATGCTGGACACTTTGGAGCATCATGTTAACAGAAAGTTACATTTCTTCATGGTTTGGGGTGCGATGGCATGCCACAAGCATACAAAGAGTAGAATCATTCGACCAGATAGGATGAATGTGGAAGCGGAGTTTAAACCATTAATGAGAGTGTGGCTCGGGGGGGTCACTATATATAAACCCTCTATACCACGTGCGTTCAAGGCCTATTTCTAAAATCCCTTATCTGTAAATTTTTCATCAATAAAATGTACCCCTTTTCTATACAAATCTGTAAATTTTTTCTAAAACTATTTAAAATAGTTCCTTATGTATATTTATTTCTGTAAATTTTAGAAATAAAAAATATCCTTCTGTTGAACTCACGTGATAGGGTTACATATGATGAGTGACCCCCCCAAGGAGTGTGGTGTTGTTTTAAAGAGGAATGCAAACAAGCAAGAACAGTGTTCATTGATGTTTCGCCTTACACGGGTTGTGTTAATCCAGCAAAAAATAGCATTTTCCCTACAAAATTTGATATAGATTGTGGTGATTCTATTTTGCTTCATGAGTTATTATCGTACCTACAGATGCTATATGATGCAGTAGATGTGCGCAGTGCCATCTCTTCTAACAGATTTGGTCAAGCTCCGATTGTCGAAGGGCATGATATGTTCTATTATTTTCAACCAGTGATCCTTGAATTCAAAGAAAAAAACAAAGAAGTTCTCGAAAGGATGAATGTCGAATCTCATATGTCTACTCGTAGTTCAAAAAAAGACACAAAGAAAGGTATTACTTCACCTATAACCAAAACTAGAGTGAGAGGGACTTCAAGAAGTATGGTGCATGCTCAACATGTTACATTGAATGAAGAGGAAGAATGCATGCTAGGAAAAATTGCCAAAATGGGGCCATTGAAAGATAGTGAGGCAAAATGCTTTGCTATGGTTCTTGGATGCAAGGAAAGGGAATCACTGCCGATGCTGCAAGGGCATTCTTAGCCAACTTGATTCAATTTTATTGCATAGACAACCCTTAGGGAATGTGAGTGATCTTGTTAATTAGAGTTGTAGACACAAATGCTCAACTAAAACATTTGTACCTACATTCTGATTTATATTTGGACACTACTTGGTTAGATTCAACTAGCAAAACATTATGTTTCAATTTGTTTTGTGAAAGAATTAATAGACATTGAGTTAGTACCTTGTCCAAAAAATGCTATGTGCTTTGTGATGTGAGTTTGTATTCCTCCACTAAAAGAATGATTCTTTGATTTTAAACATATGATAGGTGTTGCAGATTGTCTTGAAAAGTTGAAGAGCTATCTTATTACAAATTTTGATCCTGCATCCAATGGCTTATGGAAACATAAATTGCCCATACCCATTGAGCATGTGTTCAAAATGGATGGCATCCATTATGAAGTAAAGAAATCAAAAATACCTGGGGCAGGATATGGTCTTTTTGTACATACGAGCATCAAGAAAAAATAAGATTTGATGGTATATAATGGTCCAAAGTATGATTATGATACTTGGAGATCTCTCCTCAAGTTTTTCCCAAGGATGAAGACTTATGGAATGTTTGAAGATCCATTCATTGAGCCATTGACAGATGTGAAATGTATTGTGAGAGATGTATTGTATGGAAACATTGCTGGATATATAAATACCTCAATGTATTATAAAGAAAGAACAAATGTTATATTTGTATACATCCCTAAACTACCACCTTGGGCTCAAAAGTCACAAGGAAATTGGGTGTGATTTTTTGGTGAGCTTTTTGTCATGAGCTTTTTTTCAATTTTCATGAATATTGCGAGCTTTTCATTCACTTGAGAGAGAAAGAGAGAGAGAGAGAGAGAGAGAGAGAGGGGGGGGGGTTCATGGAGTAGGGTGGGTTGAAAATTTGGGTTGTGGTTGCAGTTAAGACGAGAGAGGGGGGGGAGGGGAGATAAAGGAAAGGGGGAGGGATGGGCACATGGGTAAGGTGGCATGGAGAAGGGAGGGGAGGGGAGTTGGAACATATATTTGTTATCATAGTGGAGAACGTAGAGGGGGAACTTATAAGGTATGCAAAGAGGAGTGTAAGGAGGAGAGAGAGGATGAGGAATGTGAAATTTATGTTCATCTACTAAATGCAAAGGGGAAGGGAGAGCATGTGGGAAATTTGTTCATTTTCAAAGTGTATAATTTGACAGGTTTGACCTCATATTTGGATTCCTCGTCGAATTCCGGTCATTTTGAGTACCAACATGACCATATTCCGATAAAAATTGGAAAAATGGTGTTTTTGTTATGAATTCAGTTTTGGCCTATTTTGAGTCTGCGCTAGGGCACATGGATAAGGTGGCATGGAGAAGGGAGGCGAGGGGAGTTGGAACATATATTTGTTATCATAGTGGAGAACGTAGAGGGGGAACTTATAAGGTATGCAAAGAGGAGTGTAAGGAGGAGAGAGAGGATGAGGAATGTGAAAGTTATGTTCATCTACTAAATGCAAAGGGGAAGGGAGAGCATGTGGGAAATTTGTTCATTTTCAAAGTGTATAATTTGATAGGTTTGACCTCATATTTGGATTCCTCATCGAATTCCGGTCATTTTGAGTACCAACATGACCATATTCCGATAAAAATTGGAAAAATGGTGTTTTTGTTATGAATTCAGTTTTGGCCTGTTTTGGGCCTACTTTGAGTCTAGCGCAGACTCAAAATAGGCCCAAAACAGGCCAAACTGACAAAAACACCATTTTTTTAAATTTTATCGGAATATGGTCATGTTGGTACTCAAAATGATCAGAATTCAAGGAGGAATCCAAATCTGAGGTCAAAAGTTTCAAATTATACACTTTTAAAATGAACATATCTCCCATAGTTCCTTCCTTCTACTTTGAATATGGACATATCTTCCATAATTTTTTGCCTCCTACTGCCACTCATATTCGCCCCCCCTTGTGCATAGTATACACTCTTCCACCCCTCCCACATGCTATGAAAATGAACATATCCTATATCCTCTCCCCCTCTTTCTAACCTCCCCATCTTTCTTATAACAAAAACACGTATGGATTTCTAAGAAAAGCTCGCAAAAACAAAGGAAATGGTAGAAAAGCTCACATTGAAAAGCTCACCAAAAGATTTTCCCCAAGGAAATTTGAGTGCCCATGGCTACATTACTGTGCAAACCATAAATGATATCTCCTTCAGAGATGAGCTACTTTGTGAGTATGAATACTAGTATGGAATTGTTAATGATTATGTTAAACGATGTGGTGCAAAATTGGCTATGTGTCAATGGTTTTGATTATAGCTCTATTGTGATGGAGAGTTTCATGAGCTCTATTGTGATGGAACGGTGTTTTTGAACACCACATTTATATGATGGATGTCAAAGCTCTACCATAATCCTATTGCATATGTCAATACTACAATTTATCAACATAGAAACATATGCATTTGACATTAATTTGATACATCTTATATACCAAATAAAAATTAACAGTTGTTGCAAGTTTAATTTTGTTTTTGAAGACCACAGTTATATGATGGATGTCAAAGATCTATAACAATCCTATTGCATATATCAATACTGCAATTTAATTTACTCCGATGAATCTTCCTAACGCAACATCTATAAATTGGCTTTTGTTTGTGGTTTTGATGCATACGAAACAACATCTTTCTTTCACTAGCAAATCAACAAATTTTTTGGCCATGGAGCCATGTTCACATCTATTAAGGCCTTTTGCCATAGCAACATACGGAAGATTTTTGCTTGGGTTTCTAGGAATTGGGAAAGTATCATGCATGGTCCTCAATGGAGCTAATGTTTCAATAAAAAACATCAAATTTTACTTTTGAAGTGACCATATTTTATTTCGTGGGAATTGGGATTTTCCCAAATTCTCTAATATAGTGTTAAATATGCTCTATGGCTCCGAACCATGAGATTGCATGGATCCTACAAGCTTTCATAATGGACTTGGTCCTTGAATGTGGAAGCTAATAAGTAGTTCAGGTATTTACAAGATAATGGGGGAAATCTAAGACCTAAGATGCTAATCATGCTTGACTTGATTTCCAAAATTTTTCAATTACTGTTGGACCCTAAGGCCCCAACAAAGGTGCCATGCAAATACTCTAAGGAGAATCATACATAAGGTGAATAGAGAAAGGAACAATGTTGGTGGTTCCTATTGAAAAGGGTTCTTCCGACTGACTAAATATGACTATTTGGCCCTGCAAAATTTTGCTTTGATGCACTATGCCAAGACATGAAATATGACAAATGGGGCGCTCATTTTCTATGATGGATCATGGGGGAAATCAATAATAAGGATAAAGGACAGAGCTCAATGCACAATAAGCTTTGATCCATTCTATTCACACTATTTGCATACATTCTAGATACATCATGACCCACACACTGTATATTCCTAAATCATTTGAACAAGAAGCTGAGGTTGTAACAAAAGGCATTGTATTCCTAAATCATTTGAAGAAGAAAGCTGAGGTTACAAAAAAATCTCTATAGGAAACCAGAGATAGGAGCAAATACATATGTTCCGAGCAGCATGGTATGCCAAGGAGAAAATTGCAAAATACCTTGCAGGAAAAAGGAAAGGCATTCAAGGACCCCTAGAAGTGATAGAAACAATAAAATAGAAACTAGAAAAGGGCACTCCAAAAAACAGAGTTATTCAAAATCAAATCTACCCAGAAGATACCACATGCTCTATGAGACAGTAATAAAATTTTGGGTATCAACATAGGAAAACCAACTAGAGTAGAACAAGGAAAATGTCGTGAGCACAAATTATAGAAGGAGACCCCCATTCTAGATGATGAATAGGTTTTAGAAGACCTCAACAGGAAAACTCAAGGGACACAATTTGTTCCTAATGGTCTAGTACAAAAATTTTTGTATCCAATGGAGAGACATCAGGAGAATGAGGAATCCAAATCTATGTTGGATGATGAACCCTTAAAAAACAAATACATAACATATGCAAGTGTTAGGAAGGCACTGGAAGTTTTGGGTAGGTCTCATCAACAAGAAGAGGACAAATGAAGAATGCCATTAGTATAGTCCAGATAATGACATTTTAGTGCAACAAGTGGCAAGTTTGAACAAATATGGAGAGAGGACAAGAGAAGAGTGGAGATGAGGAGAGAGGGCACACAGCTCGAGAGCACACCACAAATGACTAATTGTACACTAGATTTAGTTGAAAATGTAGAATATATACAAACCCCTTTAGGGCTATGGTTAGGGTTTCTAACCCTTTTCTTTATAGCACTCTGTGTGTTAATGCTATGCACAATATTGAACACATGATGTTGAGATGGTTTCTCAACACCTTCCCTCAAGATCAACATCATTAAGTAGGCCTTCCCTCAATATGATGATTTTGGGGAATCAAAGAAGGACTAATTACATTCCATCACACTCCTTTATTGGGAATGACCTTCCTCATCATCAAACCAAGAGCTTGTTGGTGCATCTCAAAAAGCTCTTTGCGAAGTGGTTTGGTAAAGATATCTGCAAACACACTATTCAAAATTTTTGGACTTTCTCTCTTGGTTTGGACTTTTTTTGGGAGCATATCCTCTCCACTCAACTTCACTTAGTGAGCTAAAAAATTGGGTTTTTAAGAGCACTAAATGGGTCACTTATATACAAATATGGCCTTATTAAGCTAAAAAGATGACCTTCTTTGTCATTCCCAAAGGAAGATGTTGTTGGCATTCGACATGTCCATCTAGCATTGTTTGTTGAAGATGAGGCTACGGTAATGCATGGTCTTCAAGAACTTGCTTTAATGTTGCGGTTGCATTTATAGTGCTTCCATGGCATTTAAGCTTGTAGGTATTTCCATGAATTGTATGAATAACTTTTTCTTTCACCTCCGCCCAAATGGTCCAGTATGTGCCATGTGATAGTCCAGTTAACCATTGATATCCTCGATTGCAAATGGGTCTCCCATTAACCATGGGTTTCAATCTAGGTTTACAGTGTCTTGTGCTCAAATCTTGATTAGTGCCTTGATGAAGAAAGCATGAAAACTATTGAAGAAGATAGTTATGTCTATTAGGCGCTATCTTACTCCAAATACCAAGGCATATGGCTGCACAATCATCTTTCCCAACTTTTCTAATGCAAAGTCTCTTGTAACAGACTCGCATAAGCATCCTTTCTATATTCTCCTCGGATAGCATCACATGTCTCTTTGGTTCTGGAATTGATGCCATGATTCTTCGCCTCTTCACACTCACATACTTTCTTTTTGTAAATAGTGTCTTGTGTTTTCTAGTTGTAAGACCATCAAACCTCGAATCCATTTCCCTTGAATCTTCATCTTTATAATCAAATGCTCTATGGGCTTGAGAATTATTTGATACCTTATAATATCTTGGAAATGGCAATCTGGTAGACATGTTCATTGATGTCAATTTGTTGCCAATGCCTCTTGAATTTTGTGGTTGAATTGTTTTTCCTTCGTAACTCTAGATTCTCCCATCTATATTCTCTGGCATGCTAGCAATAATATTACGAACAACATGACAAGTCTCAGATTCTCTGCCCCTTTTGCCTTGTGTTCGAGTGGTAACATCATGATCATTGTCACTAATATCATCAATTCCTGTTATTGCATCACTTATCCCATCGATCTTTGTGTGTATTTTTCTTTGTGGTCCCATCTTATTATTCTCAACACAAGACAAGTCTTCTATATCAATAAGCATGTTTGAGTCACTTGCAGCACAAGTCTTCTATACGAGTGAGCCTGTTCGAGTCACTTGCAACACAGGACAAGTCTTCTATACCAGTGAGCCTATTCGAGTCACTTGCAACACATGACAAGTCTTCTATACTAGTGAGCCTATTCGAGTCACTTGCAACACAAGACAAGTCTTCTATACCAATGAGTATATTTGAGTCACTTGCAACACAAGAAACCTTTTCTACATCAACATCTGTTACTATAATGTCCTCAATACCTGTGAGCATGTCACTATGATACTCTTGATTACTACTATAGCTTCTTATCAATTTGGATCCCATTTGTGTTATAGTCTTTTTCTTCTGATAATATTCCATTGTGTCTTCCATGACATTGAAGGAAACTGTCTTGGGCAAACTTGATTTCAAGAAAGCTAACCCCCATTTACAAGTACTATGAACTTGTAGTTGAGACGTAGTATTATGGACGTCTAATTGTGAAGTACTATCCATTGCATTTTGAATGACACCTGCACTAGTCAACTTAATTATCTCTACTATACAGAGAAAACTATGAGCATAGCCCTTAAAGTTGCCAATTGCTAAAACTTCTTCGGAGCAAGATAACATCTCTACTTTTTCCCCCTCAAAATAAGTTTTCTTGATATCTTAGAAGTATGTCTTTGGAACAATTTTGTATTGGTCCCAGAGTGTTCTGTGTACTTGCATATCAAATATGTCACATTGTAAGATATCTCCCAATGTTTCAAAGTCTCCATGTGGATATTTTAAATGTACTTCAGGATTTACAACGTTGGTGATCATCACTACACATCTTCTCTCACCACAACGTTGGAAATGACACACATTCATAGGATTAAGACTATGAATTTGTCCAAAAGCCACCACTTCATTCTTCTTATATAACACCACATCCATACCCTCTGTTAGGGTGAATACCTGTTTTATGTACAAAAATAGATTAGAAACTCAAAATGAACATAATAAATAATCATTGAGCTTATTATTACTTGATAACTTCTATATCAAAACTAGCTGAGAAGGCATTAAACCTAAACCCTACATCCTAAACTTTAAATAATTAATTCCAAAACATCTTAACCATCGTAAATCCTAAACTTTAAACATTTAATTCCTAAACCCTAGACCCTAAATCCTAAACTCATAAACAATAAATCCTAAACCTTAAACCCTAAACTCTAAATCCTAAACCCTAAATCTTAAATCCTAAACCCTAAATTTTAAATCTTAAACCCTAAACCTTAACCCTAAAATACAACCAAAATTTATTGAATTTTTTTAATTTGTGCAATAGGTTGGATATATCCCCCAACCTGTTGCTTGAGCAATAGGTTGGATATATCAAGCAATAGGTTGGGGGATATATCCAACCTGTTGCACAAATCAAGAATTTTTCTTATTTGTGCAACAATTTGATATACAGTTGGGGAATAAATCCAACCTATAACTCAAAAATTTTCTTGATTTGTGCAAGGTTGGATATACCCCCAACCTATTGCTCGAGCAACAGGTTGGGAGGTATATCCAACCTGTTGCACAAATCAAGAATTTTCTTGATTTGTGCAACAGGTTAGGGGTACCCCCCAACCTGTTGCTTGAGCAATAGGTTGGAGGCCTGTTGTTGGATATATCCCCCAACCTATTGCTTGAGCAACAGGTTGGGGGGTATATCCAACCTGTTGCATAAATCAAGAAAATTCTTGATTTGTGCAACAGGTTGGATATACCCCCCAACTTGTTGCTAAATTCTCGATTTGTGCAATAGGTTGGATATACCCCCCAACCTTTTGCTCAAGCAACAGGTTGGGGGGATATACCCCCCAACCTGTTGTATATCCCCCCAACCTGTTGCTTGAGCAAAAGGTTGGGGGGTATATCCAACCTGTTGCACAAATCAAGAAAATTCCTTGATATTTGCAATAGGTTGAGTGCACCATTAACCTATTAAACTAGCAACAGTTTGGACGATATATCAAATCTATTGCACAAATTGAAAAAAATCATAAAATTTTGAATGTATTTTACGGTTAGGGTTAGGGTTTAGTATTTAGGGTTAAGGATTTAGGGCTTAGGATTTAAGATTTAGTATTTAGGGTTTTGTGTTTATGATTATGTTTTTAAGGTTTAGGATTTAGGATTTAGGGTTTAGGGTTTAGGGTTTAAAATCTAGGGTTTAGGGTTTAGGATTTAGCATTTCGGGTTTATGATTATTATTTTAGGGTTTAGGATTTAGGTTTTAGGGTTTAGTATATAAGATCATGAGCTTAGAGTCTAGAATCTAGGGTTTAGAATTGAAAATTAGGTTTTAGAATTTAAGTTATAGGGGTTAGGGTTTAAGGTTTAAGGATTATAACTGTTATATAAGTTTAAGAGCTTAGATTGTATAACCTAAGATTTAGGAAACTTTAGGATTTAAGATTTAGGGTGTAAAATTTAAGATATATAGACTATATAAAATATGCATTCTAAAGTATTTAGTTTAGATGTATATAAACTATATGTTATATGCTCTCCAAAGTGTTTTGTTTATAGGTACGATCCATTGCAAAGGCTTTACTTTAAGTAAGTATAAGTCTACCTAGTCAAAGTATCCTACTGATTAGGGACAAGCACATAGGCTAAAAGCACACCGATTCATATTTTCTTACATTCATGCTGCATGGTGTATCAGAAGGTACGATCCTTTGCAAAGGCTTTACTTTAGGTAGTTATAAGTCTACCTAGTCAAAGTATCCTACTGATTAGGGACAAGTACATAGGCTAAAAGCACAACGATTCATATATTCTTACATTCATGTTGCATGGTGTATCAGAAGAAATGAAAAAGTATGTGATAAGAAATATTCAGAAGAAATATGTATTCCATATCATGGATACCATGGATATCTGGTGGTTGCTAAAGTTAAAAAATGATATAGATGCAATGATACTATAGTCTTCTAGATTCTATGGTTTTAAATACCTACCTTACAAATACATTATCTAATTTTTCATTCTTCGACTAACTAACAAGTATTACACACATGGAATAAAAGCATACATGCTAAAAGTAAGTGTGTAAATTTTAATATTTTCTTATTTTTTAAATCAATTCAATTCTTTGATTGACTACTTTTTAAAATTGAAAGATTATTGGTATATAATCTACATAATTTTAAATGTTATTAATTTATAATACCAATTATTTACATATTTATTTAAATTTATATAATAATTAATTTATATTTATATTAGTTTTTAAGTTAATAATTTATAGAATAGCAATATATTCACTAATTCTTCATTGTTTTAAGAGTAAGTATTATATAAAGCACATATGCTAGAAGACCTCCCTTTCAAGTTATATTTTTTAAATTAATGTATTTATATATTTATTTATATAATATTTATATTAATTTATAGATTAATAATATATATTTTTAGCAAAATTATATTTTAATATTAGTTAATAAAAATTTATTATATTATGGAGTAAAAATATTATAAATGGATTTCTTACATTAATAAAGTGTCGTGAGAAGAGTTTTTTGGAAAGATTTATGATTAAATTTTGTTTTGAAGTTGTTGCGTACACAATAGGTAGGGACGTTTGAGTGGTTTTGAGGTTGAGAGAGAAATTTGTAATAAAGTGTCGTGAGAAGAGTTTTTTGGAGAGATTTATGATTAATTTTTGTTTTGAAGTTGTTGCGTACGCAATAGGTAGGGAGGTTTGAGTGGTTTTGAGGTTGAGAGAGAAATGTGTAATAGATTTTTTTTTTTTTTTGAGGAGTTTTTTGGAGAGATTTATGATGAAATTTTGTTTTGAAGTTGTTGCGTATGCAATAGGTAGGGAGGTTTGAGTGGTTTTGAGGTTGAGAGAGAAATTTGTAATAGATTGTTTTTTTTTATTGATGAGTTTTTTGGAGAGATTTACGATTAAATTTTGTTTTGAAGTTGTTGCATACGTAATAGGTAGGGTTTGAGTGGTTTTGAGGTTGAGAGAGAAATTTGTAATAGACTGTTTTTTTTTTATAGGAGTTTTTTGGAGAGATTTATGATTAAATTTTGTTTTGAAGTTGTTGCGTACGCAATAGGTGGGAGGTTTGAGTGGTTTTGAGGTTGAGAGAGAAATTTGTAATAGAATAGGTTAGGAGAGAAATTTCTGAAAATAGGTTGTGAGAGTTTGAGGTAAAGAGGAAAATTTGTGGGAAAAAAGATTTAATGCAAAAATGGTTTTTTAAGTTGTTGCGTATACACAAGTTTTTGAGAAAAGGATTGGATTTGAAAAAAAAATCAAATTTATAAAAACTTGATTCTTAGAAGTTCTTGTGTACGCAATAGGTTAGAAATGAACTCACCTCTTACGACATTTTGAAAATTTTTGAGAATCTTGCAATAGGTTGATGAGAGGAGAGAAGCGTGGAGTGTAAACGAATGATCTTTGAATGAAAGAGAGAATGAAGAATGTTCTACTTATAGTGAACCTAAAAGAACTAAGAAAACCTTAAAAACTAAAAAAAGCTGACTTGACCTAAAAGCTACCCATTTTCTATAAAACTCTACTTCTCCTCATTCTCTCTCATAACTCTCCTCATTCTCTCTCACAACTTTCCTGGAGCTCCACCACCTCTCTACCCAGGTACTCCCTCCCTTCCTCCCTCTTGTCCCTCCCATCCCCTCTTCTCCCGCTTCCTCTCTCCCCTCCCTTCCCCTCTCCTCCCTCCCCTCCCTTGCCCTCCCCTCCCCCTCCCTTCCCCTCTCCTTCCCCTTCTTCTCCCACTTCCTCTCTCCCCCTCCCTTCCCCTCTCCTCCCGCTTCTCCCCTCCCTCCTCCGGCTTCCTCTCCTTCCCTCCCTTCCCCTCTCCTCCCCCTTCCCCTCTTCTCCCTTCCCCCTTCCCCTCTCATCCCTGCCTTCCCTTCCGCTTCCCCTCCTCTCCCTCCCCACCGGCCCTTCCCCCTCCCTTCCTCTCCCTCTGCCTCCCCGCAGGCCCCTCCCTCCCCGCCGTCCCTCCCTTCCCCCCCCTCCCCGCGGCCCCTCCCCCACCATCCCTCCCTTCCCCCACCCCCGCCCCACCCCCTTCCCCTCCCCCGTGCCCCCCCTCCCCCGCCCCACCCCCTTCCCCTCCCCTGCCTCGCCCCGCCCCCGCCCCCTTCCCCTCCCTCGTGCCCCCCTTCCCCCTCCCCTGCCCCCTTCCCCTCCCCCTTCCCCTCCCCCTTCCCCCCCCTCCACGTCGAGCAGAAGGGGAGGGGGGGGAGGGGAGGGGCGCAGGGGAGGGGTAGGGGCAGGGGAAGGGGAGGGGGCGGGGGTGGGGCAGGGGCGAGGGGAGGGGGAGGGGGCGGGGCGGGGGCGAGGGGAGGGGGAGGGGGCGGGGTGGGGGAGGGGAGGGGCAAGGGTAGGGGAAGGGGAGGGGGCGGGGGCAGGGGAAGGGGAGGGGGCAGGGGAGGGGGTGAGGGGAGGGGGAGGGGGCAAGGCGGGGGGATCCCCCCCCACCTCTTGCGTGTGCAACAGGGGGGCCCCTCTCCCCCTCCCCCTCCCCGCCCTGCCCCCTCCTGCTCCCTGTGCCCTCCCCCTCCCCCCTCCCCTTTCCCTCCCCTACGCCCCTCCCTTGAGCCGACAGGGAGGGGGGGAGGGGAGGGGCATGGGGGAGGGGCAGGGGGAGGGGGTGGCGGGGGCAAGGGGAGGGGGAGGGGGTGGGGTAGGGGAGGGAAGGGGGAGGGGGGGATCCCCCCCACCTGTTGCACACACAACAGGTGGGGGGGGCCCCCCTCCCCCTCCCCACCCCGCCCCCTCCCGCTCCCCGTGCCCTCCCCCTCCCCTCGCCCCTTTCCCTCCCTCTCCTCCCAGGGGAGGGGGAGCTGACGGGGAGGGGGGGAGGGGAGGGGCGTGGGGGAGGGGGCAGGGAGGGGCCCCCCTTGTTGCACACACAACAGGGGGAGCGGGGAGGGCGAGGGGCGCGGGGAGGTGGAAGGGAGGGGGGCGCAGGGAGGGGGGGGCAAGGGCGTGGGGGAGGGGGAGCGGCCGGGGTGGGGAGTGGGGTTAACACCCCCACCCACTTGTTGCGCATGCAACATGTGGGGGACCCCACACCTGTTGCATGCACAACATGAGGGAGGGGGGTGGGGGCGCGGAAGGGGAAGGGGCGGGGAAGGCGAGAGGGGGAAGGGAGGGGAGGGGGGTTAAGGGGGAAATTCCCCCCCACCCACTTGTTGCGCACGCAACAGGAGGAGGCGCGGGAGTGGGAGGGGAAGGGAAGGGATGCGGGGAAGGGGTGGGGGCGGGGAGGTTGGGGGGCAGGGGAGGGGAGGTTGGGGGGGTTGGGAAGGGGAGGGGCAGAGGAAGGGGCAGGGACGAGGGAGGGGAGGGGGGTTAACCCCCCACTTGTTGCGCACACAACAGGGGAAGGGGGGCGGGGAGGGGAGGGGAAGGGGAGGGGCGTGGGGAAGGGAGGGGGGCGGGGAGGCGGGAAGGGGGAGGCGGAGAGGCGGGAAGGGGGAGGCGGGAAGGGGGAGGCGGGGAAGGGACGGGGGTGGGGAGGCAGGGAGGGGCCTCCCCCCCGGGGACCTCCCCACCTGTTGTGCACGCAACAGGGGGGAGGGGGGAGGGCGAGGGGCACGGGGAGGTGGAAGGGAGGGGGGGCGGGAGGGGGGCAAGGGCGTGGGGGAGGGGGAGCGGCCGGGGTGGGGAGGGGGGTTAACCCCCCACCCACCTATTGCGCATGCAACAGGTGGGGGGGACCCCCCACTAGTTGCGTGCGCAACAAGAGGAAGGGGGGGTGGGGCGCGGGAGGGGAAGGGGCAGGGAAGGTGAGAGGGGGAAGGGAGGGGAGGGGAGGTTGGGGGGGTTGGGAAGGGGAGGGGCACGCAACAGGGGGAGGCGCGAGAGTCGGAGGGGAATGCGAGGGACGCGAGGAAGGGGCGAGGGCGGGGAGGTTGGGGGGGAGGGGAGGGGAGGTTGGGGGGGTTGGGAAGGGGAGGGGCAGGGGAAGGGGTGGGGACAAGGGAGGGGAAGGGGAGGGGCACAGGGAAGGGATGGGGGCGGGGAGGCGGGAAGGGGGAGGCAGAAGAAAAAAATTAATTAACTTTATTTTTAAAAAAATAAAATAGTTAAAATAAATAAAACTTTAAAAAAATTAAAAAATTAAATATAAAAATAAACTAATTAATTAAAATAAAATAATTAAAAAGAAAAAAATAAATTGATTTATTTTATTTTAAGAATTAAAAATAAATAAAGCTTAAAATAATATTTGATTAGAAATTTATTTAATATTTTGAGTTTGAAAATCATTGTAATTCTCATTTTTTATTTTTGATTGTTTTTTAGAAAACTATGGCTTCCAGTTTTGGTTCCAATATGTCTTTCAAATACCTTGAACATGCTTGGTATTTTATGGAGCGCAAATCAAAGTATTTTTTGGTGATCACTGCAGAGAATGTATCAAATGTGAAATATTCTACAGAGGCAATAAGAAATGGTGGCATGGTCTCAAACATCAACATTAAAGAAAACAATTTGATAGAAGTTATGTGCAAAGGAAAGAATGACGAGGTGGTTTACAAGTTACAAGTTACTCACAAGCACTTCTTGAAGCCCTTACCAGATTCAATTGAGGGATCCCATTACCAGATTCAATTGAGGGATCCCAAGAATTACTTAGTGCCTTAGAAGCATTGAAGAAAATGTGGGATGCATTTCCAAGTGGTGGTGTTGTACCTTTAGCAGCAGTAAGTGCAGCAGTAAGTACGCCATCTATAACATATAACCCTCAAGTACCGCCAATATCTATGGAGATAGCTACGGTAACTTTGGCAAGTGTAACTATAGTATCTCCAACTGTACCTACACCATCAACTACTGCAACTACAAGAACAAGAAGGAGTGATCGTGGAGCAGATTCAAGTTCTACAGCTATTCCCAAAAAGAGAGCAAAAATAACTCCTACTCCACATGCGGATCATTCAAGTGCAGGTTATTTAAACCCAGGCAAAAAATTGGATAGCGATGAAGAGGAGGATCCACAAGAAGAAGATACAAGTCTCGAAGACTTTTCTATAAGTGTGGCAGACTTACATCCTCCAGAGGATGAGGAATACATTTGGGGATTTTCACAATTCAACGTGGCCATAATGCTTATTGATCGAGCTTCATTGTTCACAAATCAAAGAAAGCTAGATAAGACATTTGCACACAAATTGTATGAAGATACAAGGAAAACAAGAACTCCAGTTGCCACTAATATCACTCTTCGTCCTATGGCGTTTAAGAGACTTCAAGAATATGATCCTACATTGCCTGATGTCACATTTCAAAAGCACGTGGACTTTCTTGATGCTTTTGAGAACTTTAGAAGGAGTGACTTTGTTCGTGGAGAGGCTTTGTACCAAAGCCTATATGGGACTGACATCGAGAAGAGATACATGCTAGCAAATAATAGATTCTTGGAAAGATGTAGGTTTGAGCCCATTGATGGGCAACACTTTTGTGAAGCTTGCAGGATCGCCCTTGATGAGGGAAGAAAAGGAAACTTGCCACAGATTGAGTGGATGGAAAAGTTTCAACGGGTCATTTGTCATATATGCATATTTAACAATGACTCAAAGTACATTCTAGAATCAGAAAGGCTGAATTCTGCTCCATTTAGGCTCTTCTCTTTCTGAGATCTTGAAAAAAGACTCTTCTCTTTCTGAGATCTTGAATAAGGGAAGGGAGTTATGGATGGGCTATGGAAAGCCACAAATAGTGAAGGGTAGGAGACCTACATCTGAGTACATGGCAAAGAGGACTCAGTTCTATAGATGCTTGAAAGGTGTTGTAAGCAATAAACAAGGCATACCAAGTAATAAGGTTGAGGCAAAGGATTTGAACACCGCCGTTGCAAGATACAGGGATGTTACTTGCATTATCTTCCACGAGGACTCAGTGTTTCAGAGCATCGTGGATGTTTGCCAAGCATATGAAACAGGGAAGATATCCTTTGAGGCACCAGAGCACATTGCAACTCAGAGGAAATAAATAAAGAAACCGATGTCTATTGTTTGGTGGAGAGCATTAAGGTTTGTTCCAAATGCAATAACAGAAGAAGTATGCAAGAAGTGACAAAACATGCGTGCCTCAGGATCTATGGAGCACTCTAAGGTGGATGGAACCTGTGTGGAAACATGATGAAGAGAGTGCTCATGACATGTATCTCAAGTCAATTAGGTTCCAAGATAGATTAGCTTGGACTCATAAAGAGAATCTTGAGATAGTGCAAAGTGCTTGATTGATATTACTTCAAATGAACCTCCCTTTTATAGGTGAGGGTACTTACATCCATTTGCTTGCTCACATGTGGGATATCTCCTCCATGCCATGTGGCAGCTTATCCTTTGTCCATACCTTTGCTCTACATGTGCTCATGGCACCACAACTCTCAACACCTCCCCTTGGTGCCATGATCCTTTGGCTACTGCAAGGTGGTCAGATGTGAGTTACAAATCCATCACCTCCCCTTAGTGCATGCATGCTACTTAAGGTGGTAAGTGTGGCTTCTACATGTCAATACCTCCCCTGGGTGCTTTCATAGCTACTCTCAGGTGGTCAGGTTTGATTACAAAACATAGGCAAGGTTGGCAAGGTTTTTGCTTTTCAATACATTCCATTTATGTCATCTTTTGGCTCATGGCTTGATGACGACTCGTTTGCTTCTTTGCTTGGTGTAGCTACCTGCATGATGCTTTGTTCTACCATATGCCTTGATGCTTTATGTGTGGATGCCATGCTTTCTGCTATGGTCATCTCATCCACTTGTGCTTTCGGCTTGCTTTTTACATCGATGTTTGCATTCATGCTTTGCTTTTTCATTTGCTGCAAAGGTCTTACCAATTGAATTATTTCAATATTGGCAGTGTCTAATTGCATACAATGATTCTGACTTAACAGGCGCGTAGAGCTTCAAAAGACGATCACTTTTCCTTTTTGGAGCGTGTGCAAATTCTTCCTGGATTGCAAGTTATGGCTTGTTGAAGCTTTTGTGAAGAAGAGGGGGTCTTGATGATGTGGCACAGGGATTCACATGCTGAATTCCATACTGTGCTTAACAAGAGACTGTGTGCTTAGAAGGCACTACTGACTGTGCATGCTGATGTGGCAATCTTTTGACCCAAGTAGATGAACCCATGGTTACATTAATTTTACCATGGACCAATTGAACCTAACCATAAACTTTAACCAAGGTTAACTTAACCATAGTGATTTCAAACTCAACCAAGGGTGCATCTAACTAATCCTGGTTAGTTATTATCTGACACGTGTCATTCAGTGGAACCTTAGCAAGAAAAACTTTAGAGATGCAGAGAATTGCAGCGACGACGGCTCGCAAAGGAGATGATGGCGCACGATCTCTGCTACTACCTAAAATCCGTGGTTGTTGGAAGGAGCTGCCCTCTCTGCTTTCGCACCTTTCTTCTCCACTTGATGCCTAGCTCGTAACATCTTGCAGATCTGGTTCTTTATCACCGCTTCAAAAGGTAGTTCGTAGGATTGCTTTGGGCTGCAGCTTGTCGCTCGGAGAACATGCTCATTGGAGACAAGCTTTGGAGGTGTTTTGGAAGTCGCCTCTGAAAGGCTTTGGTCGTGTCTGAGTCTCCCTCTTTGATGGAGAGGTCCAAGCCACCCTTGAAGCTGAGCGTTGGAGCTTGTTGCAGAGTCACGGGTAGGTAGGCCCTTTGCTAGTACTGCTGGTCGAGCTTTGGAGCTCTGTGGATCTTTCTGGTCTGCAGCTAGCCGTAGGTGTCGAGGGAGCACAAAAGCTATGGCTTTGTGGAGCTGCTGGACGACGAGGATGCTGGTGGTTGTTGTTGAGAGTTCACGCTCAACATCATGTGATCATGTGTGCATAGCACCATCACGTGATCATATGTGCATAGCACTAACCTTATAGAGTGCTATAAAGGAAAGGGTTAGATCCCCTAACCCTAACCCTAAAAGGGTTTGTATATATTCTATTTTTTCAACTAATTCTAGTGTACAGTTAGTCATTTGTGGTGTGCTCTCTAGCTGTGCCCTCTCTCCTCATCTCCACTCTTCTCCTCTCCCCTCTTCATATTTTGTCATGGTATCAGAGCTCCCTTGTCTTCCGCTGAGACATTGAGATTCTTGAGAGTGCGAGAGAGATTGTGAGATTGAGAGTTCTCTTGAGTGATTGTGAGATCCTTCCCTTCACTTCCGTTGAGAGAAATTTCTATTCATGTGAGAATTCCGTCCATGAGAGATTGAGAGATTTCCGTTAATCTCCTTTGCTCATTCTAGGACCGCTCCGTCCATTATTCTTTCGAGTTCTTTGAAAGATTTCATTGCTTGAGAAAGAGAGTATTCCCTCTTTATGAGAGAAAGAGAGATCTAGATCTTAGTCTTTTGAAGAGATCTTGTAAGGTTTTGTGAGAGAGAAAGGTTCATTTCTGAGCCTCTAATTTTCTGTAAGGTTTTCTTGAGAGAATCTCTTCTTCGACGTGCACCCGCGACTCCACGCTCAGCAAGCACGACTCTGCCATTGTCAAGCTCTATGGCCGCTCAACCTCACGGGATCAATTCTATTCAACGAGAGCCTAAGATCTCTGGCCACGCAATGCCTCGACGACAGAAAAGCAGCAACGAATATACTAAGGTCTGTAGACGACACTCCAAGAAGTTCTCGACCGTCAAAGCCAGGACGTAATCGAGCTTGTTTTGACTTTCCTCGAGGAGACCGTACCTGAACATCCGTCGAAGTAAGGCCTCGCCTTCACAAATACGCCGTGGGCTCTTCTCATCAAGAGAGAGGAATCTCGGCCTCGCCAAAGGCTATGGCGATGGCAGCAGCTCTGATGAGAAGATGAAGAAGAGGAAGCCGCCTCACTCCAACGAATAGCTCCTTCAAATGATGATCGTTTGAGCGGCTCCTCCCTGCATAGCCAAGGCTTCATAGCTCGCAGGGCTCACAGAAGACCTCAGCGCTGACTACCCAAGCCTCTTCGTCGACCCAATCTATGAGCAGCGCCTCTGACGAAATGGCCTCCCAAGCAAGGATAGCGTGGCTCCATCGATGAGCAGTCCAAAGGAGACGACGGGCCTTGCTCAACGAGTTCCGCCTCCATAGCCCACGAGTCGACGGAATCTTCAGATTTCACCACCTATCACTCACCTTGGGTTCCGATTAACCCGGGTGCAGTTAGGAAAGGATAGGGTTGATCCACGTGGCATCTTATCTTGCCACGTCAGCAGACTCCAGCATCTGCCACGTCACCATCTTATCATCTGCCACGTCATCAGCCAATCCTATCTGCCACGTCAGCAGCGCCACGTAAGTGGGCCACGTCATCACCGACTGCCACATCAGCATCGACTGCCACGTCACTTGCCATGTCATTAGTGACACATCATCAGCCACGTCACCTGCCACGTCATCAGGCCACGTCACCTGCCACATCATCAGTGACACGTCATCAGGCCACGTCATCTGTGCCACATCATCTGCCACGTCATCTGCCACGTCACTTGTGCCACGTCATCTGTGCCACGTCATCTGCCACGTCATCTGGCCACGTCATCAGTGCCACGTCATCAGTGACACCTCAGCATTGCCACCTCAGCACAGAGCTTCACTGGCACACCTCTTGCTAAGCACAGTGCCACATCATCACTGCATGTGACTCACAGTGACACATCATCATTGAGCACCATTTGCACTCCTTTTGCCCCTCCACCTAGATCAAGTCATATCTCTTGATCCAGGAAGAATTTGAGGGTGCTCCAAAAAGGAAAGTCGCTCGATTTTTTGTGCTCTACGCGCTCGTTACATCACGCGCACATTTCGGCGCAAGTTACACTCACATTTGAGCCTCGCCGACAAAACCACTTCTTTCACGCACATTTGCCTCTACATCGATGCATCTGACCCAGCACTTAAAAAGAACAAAGGAAAAGGAATTATTTGCTGCTCTTTCATCGATCAACGGTTGGTTTAGATCTAGATCAGAGTAGACTAGATCGCCATAGAGGGGACGCTTTGAATTCCCCAAGTTGCCAATCTAAGCCATGCCCGAAATTCCCGACTAGTACCTACTCGGAGTCAGTCCATACGCTCACATCCGATTTCACATCATTACATTACCTGAAATCTTACGTTCATCAGTTCAGTGAGCAGACTTCAGAGTTCAGAGGCATTGCAGATTGACTCAGTGGGCAGATAGCACTTGATTTCACACACACATGCCACCATTGTAAAGCCTATTTGGCTATCTCACGGCATCGTGCACATCATTTTCAGCCATGTAAAGCCTCTTGGCTATTCCCGGCATCATTGCCACAAGCCTTGTAACACAGGTCAGATCTTATTTACTGCAGTTCTATCTTCACCGCCGGTACAGAGATTTCACTTGGCATCTTCAGTGTATTTGCAGTTGATTCATACAGAGTTTTCCAGGACACTTTTTGAGTACATTGTTTGCACCATGTCGACTAGCAACCTCAATCTGGAGGCATCTGCTAAGTTAGACAACTCCAATTACGGTACATGGAAATACCGAATGGAGACCATTCTTGTGCTTCAGGACAAATGGGAGTATGTTGATGGATCCATACCTAGACCATTGGCCGATCCAGCCACCAGTAGCTCTACTCCATCTGTTGTCACAGCACCAGCAACGGGATCTACATCGGGATCTACATCTACACAAACAGTTTCCGCACCAGTAGCAGATCCTGCCATTGCCAGAGCTCAAGCAGAATGGGATAAGAAAGATAAGTATGCCTATCACCTGATCAAGCAGAATGTGCAAGATGTCATGCTAGGACAGCTCAACACAGTCAAGACATCAAAAGAAGCATGGGATATGTTCGCAGCTCTCTACGAGTCCAAGAACACATCCAGGATTCTCACCCTGAGAAACCAGATCAACCAGAGTTTCCGCAATAGCAATGAAACCGGTCATGCTTATGTACTCCGCATCAAAGACTACAACAATCAACTTGCAGCAGCAGGAGAGACTATGAATCCCGCAGAAATGGTTCAAGTAATCCTGAATGGACTAGGAGAAGGATATGAGAATCTGGTCCAGAGTATTGCCATCCAACGGCAAATTCCAACACTGGAAGAACTTCAGTCAGTTCTACTTGGTGAAGAACTCAGGACTCAGGCCATTCAAGCACGTAAAGGTCATTCTAATGATCAGGCATTCACCGCTTCAGACAGAAGCAGGGGCAAAGGCAGAAACAGAGGTAGATCATATCAGAAAAGTGGTCAAAATCAAAGTCAGAATCAGCATCAGCATCAGCAGCATCCTCAGCAACATCAAAATCAGCAAAGAGGAAATCATTCCAACCGAGGAAGATTCCAAGGACGAGGGAATGCATCCACCAATGTGTCAAACATTCAATGCAACTATTGTCACAAGTTTGGACACTATGAAAGAGATTGCCGCAAGAAGCAGTATGACCAAGGCGGTCAATCCAGCAGTAATCGAGGGAATTCCCAAGGAAGAGGAAATCATCGTGGTGGACATTCTAGTCACAGTCATTTTGCAAATGAACATGGCAATATGTTTCTTGCAAGTGAGGAATTGCATCAGACTGATACAATGCACCAAGACACTGATTTCAATCCCAAAGAGGATTTCAGCTATCAAGTCGACCAAGTGGAACAGGATCCTTGGTACATCGACAGCGGTGCATCATCTCATATGACAAATCATCAGGAATGGTTCACAGAAATGAAGCCATTAGAAGGTCAAAAGAATGTCATCTACACAGCAGACAATACACCGAATCCGGTTCAAGGGACAGGTGTTATCCCTATGAACAATTTCACTGGTACAAAAGGATTAGTCAAAGATGTGCTCTATGTTCCGAAGCTCAGCAAGAACCTTTTGTCAGTAGGTCAAATGACGGAACACAACTACAAAGTCATCTTCGACGGTGATGAATGCACTATCAGAGACAAATCCAAAAGAGGTCAGCTAGTAGCAAAAGGTGTCAAGGAAGGACGCTTATACAGGATGCTAGATACAGTACCAGATAAGCATGCCATGTCAGCTCAAATGCAACAGATGCCACTATCCGCAAAATGGCACAAGAGATATGGTCATGTCAACTTCAAGTACTTGTTAGATCTCAGGAATCAAAATATGGCAATTGGGATTCCAAAGCTACAGTTTCTTGGAAAAGTTTGTGAAGCATGCTGCTTCGGCAAACAAAAGCGAACCAACTTTGTCAGAAGTACCTCTCGTGCACGAGGTATTCTTGATTTAATTCATACAGATGTATGGGGTTGTGCCCAAACCCGCAGCATCAATGGTTCACTTTATTACTTGACCTTCATCGACGACTATAGCAGATATTGTTGGGTCTACTTTCTGAAAGAGAAATCTGAAGTGTTTGCCAGATTTCAAGAATTTAAAGCCATGGTAGAAAACCAGACAGGCAGAAAGATCAAGGTCATGAGATCAGACAGAGGAGGTGAATACATGTCTTCAGCCTTCATGAACTTTTGCAAAACTCACGGCATTCGAAGACAATTCACATGTGCAGATACTCCTCAGCAAAATGCAATAGCTGAAAGGAAGAATGGGACTTTAGCAGACAGTGCTAGAGCAATGCTTAGTGAAAAGCATCTTCCGAATCAGTATTAGGCAGAAGCAATAGCTACAGCTAACTACTTGCTTAATCGGCTTCCTACCGAACCGATACAAGGTATGACTCCTTATGAAGCATTCACTGGACACAAGCCACGCATTGGGCATCTCCGCATATTTGGTTGCATAGCATATGCCCACATACATGATGATCATCGCAGGAAATTGGATGCGAAGTCACGCAAATGCATCATGGTTGGCTACAGTGAAGAAAGTAAAGCATACAAATTGTATGATCCCATCAACCGCAAAGTCATTATCTCCAGAGATGTAATCTTCGATGAGGAATCAGAATGGAAAACCTCACCTACACAGGAGATAGAAGCATCGACTTCACAGTCATCTACAGAACAGGTTGATGAAGAAGAGCAAGAATTGCCAGCAACACCCCAATCAGTGTCACAGCAGCTCAGACGGTCTACTAGGGAAAGCAGACCACCAGCCAGATTGACATATGCTCAGAAAGGCAAAGCAATTCAGGTGGAAACCACCAACTATGCTCTTGTGACTACCATCATGGCTACAGAAGAGCCAGTGTACTTCGAAGACGCAGTAGATAAGCCAGAATGGCAAACTGCAATGAATGAGGAAATGGATGCTTTGTATAAAAATAACACTTGGGAATTATGCGACCTTCCACCAGGAAAGAAGGCCATAGCCAACAAATGGGTATACAAAGTGAAGTACAATCCAGATGGCAGTATTCAGAGATACAAAGCCAGATTAGTTGCAAAAGGATTTGCACAACAATATGGCCAAGATTATGATGAGACTTATGCTCCAGTAGCAAAGATGGATTCCATACGGTTCTTGATATCACTAGCGGCACTCAGTGCATGGAATGTGTATCAGCTCGATGTCAAGAATGCATTTCTCAATGGTTATCTAGACGAGGAAGTCTACATGCAACAACCAGCCGATTATGTTGAACCAGGACAGGAGAACAAGGTTTGCCATCTCAAGAAAAGTCTCTATGGCTTAAAGCAAGCACCCAGAAGTTGGTACAGTAGAATTGACAAGTATTTTGCTGATCTGGGATACATGAAGTCCAATGCAGATCATACTCTCTACTACAAAGTTCAAGGGGAAGATATTACTATTGCACTTTTGTACGTAGATGATCTGATTGTGACAGGAAGCAAGGATAGCTTCATCCGAAAGCTAAAACAAGACTTATCTGCAGAGTTCGACATGAAAGATCTTGGACTTATGCACTATTGTCTTGGAATTGAGTTCTGGAGAGATTCTGATAGCACATTCATGAGTCAGCTCAAATATGTTGACAGTCTCCTGAAGAAGTTTCATATGGCAGATTGCAAGATTGCAGCCACTCCCATGGAACAGAGTTTGAAACTTACTAAAGATTCAGAAAAGCCTACAGTCAATGATAGATACTACAGGCAACTCATTGGATCTCTTATATATCTGACAATCACACGGCCAGATATTTGTTATGCAGTAAGCTCACTAGCACAGTTTATGGCAAATCCAAAACAGTCTCACTGGAATGCAGCCAAAAGAGTCTTGAGATACATCAGAGGTACAAGACAATTTGGGATAGAATACAGAGGAAGTCATCCACGGTTGCATGGATACTGTGACAGTGACTATGCTGGAGATCATGAGACCAGGAGATCGACACAGGGATATGCATTTTTCCTTGGTCAAGGTGCTATATCATGGTTGTCAAACAAACAGCCAACTGTTTCTTTGTCTTCGACTGAAGCAGAATATAGAGCACTCACTACAGGTGCATGTGAGGCTATATGGCTCAGAAGACTATTGTCAGAAACAGATTACTTTGATGAGTCAAAGCCAACAACAATATACTGTGATAATCAATCGGCTCAAGCATTGGCCAAAAATCCAGTATATCACTCCAGAACAAAGCACATTGATGTCAGAGAGCACTTCATCAGAGAAAGAGTGTTACTTGGTGACATCACACTGCAGCATTGTGATAGCAAAGAAAATGTTGCAGACATCTTTACCAAACCACTCGGTAAAGAGCTATTCGAGAAACACCGACTAGCTCTTGGTTTGATACAGAGGAAGGACATTCCCATTAAAGGGGTGTGATGGAATGTAATGCTCAGTCCTTCTTCGATTCCCCAGAATCATCATCTTGAGGGAAGGCCTACTTCATGATGTTGATCTTGAGGGAAGGTGTTGAGAGTTCACGCTCAACATCATGTGATCATGTGTGCATAGCACCATCACGTGATCATATGTGCATAGCACTAACCTTATAGAGTGCTATAAAGAAAAGGGTTAGATCCCCTAACCCTAACCCTAAAAGGGTTTGTATATATTCTATTTTTTCAACTAATTCTAGTGTACAGTTAGTCATTTGTGGTGTGCTCTCTAGCTGTGCCCTCTCTCCTCATCTCCACTCTTCTCCTCTCCCCTCTTCATATTTTGTTAGTTGTTGGATACACAGAAGCGTTGCTGGAGCGTCAAGGAAGCATTGGGCTAAGGCTTTGAGGCACTACAGGCGTAGAAGCTCGGTTGGCTAGTGCGTTGCTTGCTGGCGTTGCTGGAGGAGTCCAACCAAGTCGAGGGAGCTTTGGGTTGTGCTGCAATAGAGGTTGCTAGGTACCGTAGAGTTGATCTCTCTAGCTTTTTCTTGGTTACAACAGCCTTGAAGAGTCCCTCAGGGAGATGCTCTCCAAACACAATTCTCTCAAAAACTAAGACCTATATCTCTCTCAGAAACATATATCCTCTCAAGATACCTAACGAGAAGAGTCTCTCAATGACTGGAAATGCATGACGGAATTTGTCTAGGTAGAAGAGAACTCTCAATCTAAAAGTAAAGAATAGAGAAAACATGGTCTCCTAAGGCATGTCTACAACTAATCTAGGAATGGAAGCAATCCTAGTGAACTACTAATGAGCTAAACTAGGAGAGCTAAACTTATGCTCTGATACCATGACAAAACATGCGTGCCTCAGGATCTATGGAGCACTCTAAGGTGGATGGAACCTATGTGGAAACATGATGAAGAGAGTGCTCATGACATGTATCTCAAGTCAATTAGGTTCCAAGATAGATTAGCTTGGACTCATAAAGAGAATCTTGAGATAGTGCAAAGTGCTTGATTGATATTACTTCAAATGAACCTCCCTTTTATAGGTGATGGTACTTACATCCATTTGCTTGCTCACATGTGGGATATCTCCTCCATGCCATGTGGCAGCTTATCCTTTGTCCATACCTTTGCTCTACATGTGCTCATGGCACCACAACTCTCAACAAGAAGATCCGAAGTGGTGACTACTTCTTTGGAAAGAAGAGCAAGCATAGCAACTTGGATGAAGTGGTCACCCGAATTATTCAAAGTGAGGCTACTCTGTCGGCACTATTATTTTTATTGAAATCTGATGATGAGTTAGCTGGCAAGTCAATTGATGTGGATAAGAAGAAAGCACTTAGCCTAGGTCAACTCCTTGATAAGACATGGGCTAGAAAGTGGTTGGCTTCAATGGATGCAGATGCCACACCAACAAAGGATCTAAGAGCTAAAATGCCAAAGGTTGTTGAGACAGAATACATGGACATCAAGAAAAAGGCCTTGTAGTCCACTACCCAAGGTAGAGCAATTGGTGGTTTAGATGATGGTTCTCCATTCAGCTTCTCCTATGATATCCTGCTATCAGAGAATGATACAAAATTTGCACACATCAATGGAATTGATACAGAGCATTTCATAACAATGAGCGTCATGCTTGGGAGAAGCCATGCGTATTTTTCATAGATGAATTGCAAGACCTTGCAGTGTCACGGATAGTTGAACTTGTGCGGTTTATCGTAGAAGGTCCTATGGCAGATAAGAAAAGATCAACGTTGGTCCTGTTCGTGACAGAATCACAAAGGGATGCCTTGTATGCGAGTTTGACATCTGCATTTGGGTATTTACTTTCAAAAGTATACCGTGGTATAGTCCTACATAATCATATGACTGTCTTGGAAGGCACTGCCATTCAAGTCTTGTAGCCTTTCTTGATGTGCTTCTTATCCAGGGGTGGTGGCAATCTAATCCAAATTCCTTTAAGGACTCTCGAGCTTCATTACTTTTGAGGACAATAAGGTTAAGCTTGATGCAAAAATGGTGGATTACAGAAAGCCGATGGATCCTGATGTGATACTAGAGATGACAAAGAATTTACTGAATGATGGGTGGGAAGTAGCATTGTATCGAATGGGTTTTGCTGCTGAGAAATTGCTACGCCAAGGTAGAATTCACTTTGTATGCAAGCTCATCATGGATGGAGAGGTCGACTTGGTGTACTGTCCGACTACAGAGAATGCTGCGGACATCTTCACAAAGGCTCTTGGAAGAGACTTGCTAGAGAGGCATCTTCATCGACTTGGCATTGGACCCAAAAAGTAAGTTCACTTGCGGGTGGACATTGAGGGGGGGTGTTAGATATCAATGCTCCACTCTCATGTAACTACACGGGAACCACCTAACTATACTTGTAAGCCCCCCATATGAGGAGAAGGAATTTGAGTAGCTCAGTTATCTGGTAGGACTGCCAACTAGCTACATGCAAGTGCGGGAAGGCATCCCATGACTGCTGACCGCATTGAGTGTAGACGAAGCATTTCTCGGGGCAGCCCACTCTCATGTTGTGGGGCCCATATGGAGTCTGAGATGATCCCGGATGGTTGTGGGCTGAACGGAGACCGTAGGTTAGTTGCTCTATTTTGTGCACCGGTTCTATCGTGTGGTCGGTGGCCTATTTCGGGACGACCCCCAGTCGACCGTTTTGGGTGGACTGGGTCGGTCACCCAATTGAGCCCAACCGACTACGACTGGTGGCTATATAAGAGCAAGCCCGTGAAGCCCATTTCATCACTGGCTACAGCAACCCTGATTTCTTAGCATCCGGCCTCCGTCCTCTACTGTTTCCAGCTTACCATCGAAGCTTCTTTCACAGGAGTGCATGGTTGGGAGGCAGCGCCATCTATTGTATCAGTTCTACAATAATCAAATTTTTGATTCTCCATACTATCTGTGTTCTCTCTTGCGTATGAGATCCTGTTATCTGTTGAGCATAGACGTTGTATTGTTTTCTTACAAAAATTGCATGTGAGTTTTGTGGAAAAGATAACCATGACAGAGAAAAATGTTGGTACAACCCAAATTTTAGGGAAAGAGTGCCACCTCACATTCAAGTAGCACACAATGTAGCTCCACCAACAGCAACTAATCAAATCATAGTGCAAGGATAGGAAAACAAAGGTTCAACAATGTTGCACCAAGGAGACAAAAGAACTAGAATTGGGGAGGTCAACAAAATCCCAACATGAATCAAGCATGCACTTACTATGGTGAGGATGGCCATAGACAAGGTCCACAATGTGAGCTATGGTGTAAACACAGAGAAGAAACTTAAGAGGCATCCCAATTATCTAATACAATGGAAGTGGAAGCCCAAATCCTCAACAACAACCACCAAAAGGAGTGAACATGGTAAGTCTACAAACTATCATTAAAGAGTCCAATGAGAATCTACATCAGGAGATTGTTCAAACTGAGAAAACAGTCCATATTACAACACAAAGCATATTATTCCTTAGAGTACAGTGTGATTGCACAATGTACAAAAAAAAAACTTGGGATAAATATGCCTATAGAAGCTATAGAGGCAATGGTAGTAACAAGGTCAAAGGGATAAATTTGATGCACAACAAGAAAGCCAGAGCCTCAGAAAATATCCTCCTAAAGCAGATATCAAAATTCTAATTAGATACCATCCAACAACTAGAATGTAGTAGAAAAGAGCAACTACCACATGATGTGGAAGAAGATGTCTCTAATATACATGACAACACTCTAATACAGAGGAAGGAGACCATCAAAAGGAGAAAGGCCTAGGGTAGCCTGATAATTTCTTCAAAGAGCTATTACACTCAAAGGTGCAGATACATTGGACCAACTATTAAATCTTGTACTGGCATTCAAGGAACAATTGTTTCAAGGTTTGGAAGGATACATCCAGCCTAAAGAACCACAAACTATCCTTGAAGAGGATGAAGAAGCATCTCCAAAAATCTATACATCAACAATAGAAGAGGTGGATTATAGAGTTCCAACAATTAATGTTGAGTACAGAAGGCGAAGAAGAATACCAGATGTCCTAATTGATGGAGGATCAGGTGTTATCATATTATATGAGGAATTATTCAAGAAATTATGCTGCAATGAGTTAGCTCCAACACCATTCCAAGTGAGAATGGCTAATCAAAGAAGAATCTAGCCATTTGGCTTCCTTAGAGGCCAAGAAACTAGCATATGGGGATTAAGTCTCATTGTTACATTTGTTGTACTCAGAATGGAAGAAAAAGAGAGTTCCTACTCCATGTTATTAGGTCGACCTTAGCTGAGAGCTGCAAAAGTGAAACAAGATTAGGGAGCTGAGAGAATCATGATCAGAAAAGGTAAGAAAAAGTTTAATATTTTTCTAACATCTAAAACAATTTTCCCTCGGCATATGCAGTCATTCGAGGCAGAAGCTGTAAACAAGGTGGTTAAACATGGTGTAAACATGGTGGATGAACTTGAGGAGGATGAGGAGGAAAGCAAACCCATATTTAATACTTATATTTGAGGTAGATGATGTCACAAAAATAGTCAAACAATACATCACTCAAGAGAGGAAACCACATGTTATTGATCCAACTATAGAAACAATATAGTAAGATAGATTCGGATAGAAGTCGAATGCATAATCAGAAAACAAAAATGACAATATAGCAAAAGAATCAGACAACGAGGAAGGTATATCAGAGGATAACAACAAAACAAGTATGCAGGCCATCATTGAAGTAGAAACACACTTTGAAGAGCATATGAAAAGGAGTTAAAGAGTAAAATAAGTTGATCTAGAAGAAATGAACCTCGAAGACTATGACAACCCCAAAATAGCGCTTATAAGCACTAGCCTCAATAGTTCATTCAAAGAACAACTCAAGAAATTGCTGGTTGAATACAAAGATGTGTTTGCATGGCACTATATAGACATGAAAGTTGTAGACCCAAGATTTTGCCAACACAGAATCAATCTCAAAAAAGATGCAACCCAGTGATACAACGTAGATACAAGATGAACCCCAATTATGCTAAATAAGTGAAGGAGAAATTACACAAATTACTCAAAGTTGGATTCATATATCCCTTGGACCAAGTAACATGGTTATCCCCAAAAAAGAATGGGAAACTCACAAAATGTGTGGATTATAGAAAATTGAATGCTTCCACAATCACTGATCCATTTCCACTCCCATTTTGTAGCTCATTACTAGATGTTGTTGTAGGCCATGAGCTTTATAGTTTCCTTGATGGATTTAGTGGCTACAATCAGATCAGAATGGCTCCTGAAGATAAAGACAAAATAGCATGTGTAACTGAATGGGGAGTATTTGCATCTAATGTGATGACATTTGGACTCAAAAATGTACCACCTACTTTCCAAAACTACATCCAAAATGTATTTGCAAAATACTCAACAAATTTCATGAGAGTATTTTTGGATAATTTTTCAATGTTTAGAAAAAGGCATAAACACCTTGATCACTTAAGACTATGCTTTGAAATAAAGCAAGTTGGCTAGGCTTAGCCTTAAACCTACAAAATGTGCATTTGCTGTAAGAAGAGGAGTCCTATTGGGACATATCATATCAAAGGAGGGGATGGAAATTGATCCTAAGAAACTCTATGTCATTCGAAAGGCAAATCCACCAAAGAATGTGAAACAATTACAAAGGTTTGTTAGGAAAGTCAAATGGCAGCACAGATTTTTGAGATACTTGACTAAGATATGCTATCCACTTACAAAGCTAACTAGAGAAATAGAGCCATATGTATGGGGAAAATAACAAGATGAAGATTTCAATATCCTTAAAAAAATGTTGGTCATAGCACCCATCTTGCAACCACCTGATTAGAATTTACCGTTTGAGGTCTTTGTGGATGCATCAAACATAGCTGTTGGTAAAGAGAGAATGATAAATGAATTGAGAGAAGCAGCTCTAGCAACTAATGCTCAAGAAGACATGGAAACACCACTAAGAATAGTGAAATTTTGGAAAAGACCATGACAACTGACTCTCACAGACAACCAATCGATAGCTATCCAACGACAACTATCCAAATCCTAATACGACCCGACATGGAGGAAGAGCAAGAATAGTCCGACCCCAGATCATACTCAAGGGCAACTGAACTTTTCGAGGGACCATGATGTCCCCAAAACCCAACAAAGACAAGCCGGAGTGTGGCCTCACACATGCAACACAAAGTAGCAATGCAATGACAATTGGTCCAACAAAATCGATACATATGCGAAGTCGGATTGCCAGGCACAATCAAGAAGCAAGGCAAAAAGCGATCCGCAATCTTGAACATTCATCTAGACAAAGGTACCACCCTATAGGCATGAAAGAAGAGTCGCAATCCTGACCACTTACAATACAACACCCAGAGATCACATGGAGTCAGTAGTCCAACTGCCCATATATGGCCTATAGTCATCAGAAGCACCTTCTGCCAATAGGTAGAATAAAAAATATGGGATCTTACTACACTTTGCCCACCAAAACTAGTCCGATCAAGATCCACTCCACAGGACACAAAAAGAAAAAGCCTTATCGACATTGGTCCAACCTGCAACAATACTATTGAGGGCCCAACTATGAGCTCAAGTGAAGATATAGAAGGAATGTCTATCCAATAATTACAAAGTGGCATGAAAGAAGAGTTATTTCTTGAACTCGAGAGACTTGTAGTAGAAAACAATACCAATAGATCAAAAATACGTTGCTCAAAGAGAGAATTAAAGCCCTAGAAGGAGCAAAACAATCACTCAAAGAGATGGCTAAAGAGGTAGATGGTACATTCATGTCTTTTGTTGAAATGATTGACCTAAAAATGCAATTGATAGAAATATCTCAAGCCCTATGGGCTAATGTTAAGAACAAATTACTTGTGATTGCCAGAAGGCCATATGAGGCCTTTGCTTCTGCAACATATGCTTATGAAGCCATGGCCCAAGATATGGAGGACATGCGAGCCAAGCTGAAAAAGACACCACAGTAGGATACCTCGATGGAATTTGTATACAACCCACAAACAAAGTCTCTCAACTCTAAATTCAACATTTAAATTGAGGCTAGAGCAGAGATAGAACTGGTAGAAGCACCCATGATTGGGTAAAAATGCATAGAACCAAGTTCTAAAGCTAAAGAGGAACACAGCAATGGAAAGGAACCAACTCTCACTCTAACACCAGTAAATCCAATATGGCTCTGTCTCACTCTATCTCTGTCTCCCCCCTCCTCTCTCTATCTTCCTGAGAAGCTAGGTCCTCTCCCCTCTCTCTATGTGTACCTCTGGAGCTAGAACCCCCGCGCCCCATTTTTGTCTATCTCGCTCTCTCTCTCTCTCTCTCTGTGTCTTCCCCGCCCCTCTATCTTCCTCAGCAGAGCTAAATCGTCCCCCCTCTTTCTCTGTCCGAGAAAAATCAGTTTATTAGATGAAACCAAGCTTTTAATGTGTGTAAAACCTTTTCAACGAATCTTTCAGAGAACTGATAGAAAACAGACAGGGAGCAAACAGACATACACACACACGCACACACACAAATAGAGAGAGAGAGAGAGAGAGAAACCCTAAAATAGTAATATCAATTTATTCCATGAAACCCCAAAACATATAAATAGCTGTTGATCCTCAAATTGAGCTCTGTGTGTGTGTGTGTGTGTGTACAAAAGATTTTGTACACAATATGGAGGGTTGGGAATTTCCCAACCCTCCATATTGCTTTCTTTTGTAACTTTCTCCCTCTCCCTATCTCTCTTCCCCCAAGCCTCTCTCTCTCTCTCTCTCTCTCTCTCTCTCTCTCTCAAGCTCTCAAGCTCTCCAACAAGATCCCCCCCCCTCTCTCTCTGCCTCCCCCCCCCTCTCCCTTCCCTCTACTTGATCTCCCTATCAAGCCTCTCTCTCTCTCTCTCTCTCTCTCTTTCTCTCTCTCTCTCTTTGTGTGTGTCTCTCTCTCTCTCTGTTAGGCTCTCTAGCAAGATCCCTATCCTCTCTCTTTGCCTCCCCCCCTCCCCCTCTCTCTCTATCTCTACTTCATCTCTCTCTCCCTATCTCCCACTCTTTCTGTCTCTGTTTCTGTCAGGCTCTCTAGCAAGATCCCCCTCCTCTCTCTCTGCCTCCCCCCCCCCTTCTCTCCCTCTCCCTCTACTTGATCTCCCTGTCAAGCCTCTCTCTCTCTCTCTCTCTCTCTCTCTCTCTCTCTCTCTCTCTCTCTCTCTCTCTCTCTGTGCCTCCCCCCCCTCTCTCCCTATATCTCTACTTGATCTCTCTCTCCCTATCTCCCACTCTCTCTGTCTCTCTCTTTCTGTCAAGCTCTCTAGCAAGATCCCCCCCTCTCTCTCTGCCTCCCCC
>NC_141613.1:2492500-2625000 GCF_047967505.1 Dipteris shenzhenensis
TAGAGGTTGGTAGTGATTGTTGACCATGTCCATAAGTTGAAGCAAGAGGATGCTTTACGCCTAGTGTCGTGGGTGAAAACTGTTGCTGATCAGAGCGGGGTTATACAAGTGTTGGTTGGATCGGATATGTCCAAGGATCTCACAGTGAACAAAGACACAATGTCAAGAGGTACAACTTTTGTCATTTATCCCCCAAGGCCTTCGCATGTAGATGATGTACATAAAATCGCAAGTAATAACAAGACTCTTCAGAACATCATCTTGTCATAGAGATTTTAATAGTTATTCCACGTTTTCAAATTGCATTCGACATTCGAGCAGATTCCACACCATTTCAATTCTTTAAGCCACATATAATTTAGGATGAATATTCACCAACTTTGTAAATGCCTAAGAGTGAACACATATAGGTCTAGATTGACAAGGTGCACACCATTCATGTTGGCCTATCAGCATGGACTAGTGGATACATCTTGGCACTATGTAGAACGTTATTCATTCACCATCAATATTTGATAATAGAGATGAAAAAATGTACATAAATCCAATACATGATATATGCATGAAAAAAACAATTGCCAAAATGAGTACATGTCATTGGTAGCAGTGGGTTCCTTCCTCCACATCATTAAACTATTGTTAGAAAACATGCACTGCAATGTCACAAAAAGAAACTATCCAAATTGATATAAAAGTTTAATCGTCTATACTTTCAGACCTTCCTTGTCTTAGCAACAGTATCAGGAACCGGAACAAGGGTGACCGTGATGTAGTTTTAGCATCTCTACCATGTGAAAGGTGACCTTATAACTGTGAAAACTCTAATGCTATTGTGAAACTTCATCAACACACTTCATTGTGGCAAGTATATGGAGGAGCATGCCAAGTCATGTTACAAAAATCATTCAAGAAAATGAAACTATAGTGAAGCTAAATTTGTTACTCACAGAACAAGCCTTCATGACCCACAGACCACCTTTATAGAGAGGTTGACTCTAAATCATGCCTGTCACCATAATGAATATCTCAAGCCCCATGGCTTGCAAGCTAGATACAAGAGGTTATGCAAGTGTTGAGAGTATATAAAGATCTCATCCGAAATCAATTTTAAGGACTCGAATATACATAAGATGAGACAACTACAAACTCATAGCAAGCTACTGAGAAGGAGCTACACTTTAGGGAGAATATAACAATCATCACATAGAAAGGTGCAAGCTACACATGAAAAGCCAAAGCTCACTACTAAAATCATCACATTATAATCAAAGATAGACAAAAAGAGATATCAACAGTTAGCATCAATTGCATTCACTACGTCTACAAACTTATCAGCTAAAGCTACATCAATATAAATGGTTGAACCCCTCTTTCTTGCAATGTCACAAACAAGTGAGGTTTTCCCACATCCAGGATAACCCATAACTACAATGAAGCAACGCCTAAAGTCATTAATCTACTCTTCCAACACATTGGCCTCATCTTCCCGGTTAATGAGGAGGTCGGGTATGTAACGTTTATAAGGGATATCCCCATACTAGGCAGAATTGACTAAATAGATGAAATTAAGTCCGTAAAGCCCGATCAATCCCTTCAAAATCCGCTTAAGGTATTCGAACAGTGCCCTGAAAGTCTGCAATGATGGGGGCACAGTTGCCTCTAATTCCCCCTCACCTTTGAGAGGTGCCTTTGATTCATTATCTTTGGGGGGCTCATCTGTTGGGGGCGTCTTTGACTGATCATCTTTAGGGGGCGATTCATCTTTGGGTGAAATCTTCAGTAGTGTTGATGATGAGAAGAGCCGAGAGGTGGCAGGGGGAATCACTGAGACTGAGAGGAGGCGAGTCTTCTCTACTATTGATAGCACATGAACCAGAATGGCAATGTAGCTGCTTGCTAGAGGAAGTGGAGTCTTCCAAAGTGAAGCTGGGTCTAAAACAAGCTGCTCGCGAGGGGGGAGTTAGAGGAGGGTAGCATCAGACCTCCATAATAGGTCTCGACTCTTGAATGCCATGGCCAGGGTTGAGGTGATATGGTTTTTTCCCTCTATCATGTGACCTTCATCTCTCTGCCTGCATGTAGATTCGTGAACCTTTGGCACAGTTGTTCGCAAGAAGGGAACGCTTAAACACATATGTCATTTGGTCGGGCCTGTTATTGTCAGCTTAGTTTATAGTCAGGTATTTTTCAAACACCGGCCTATCATCCTTTCATCATCATTAATTTATAATCAACATATTATAGATTACTCTCTTCATTCATTCCCCTTAGGCGACCTACCGTACCCTAGTTTCCCTTGTATTTCAAGTTGAAATTCTGCATGTGAGGCACCATGTACCTGGCTAGGTATGTAGTGCCTCGCCCCCAATCAACAAATCAAGCTATTATAGAGACAAGTAGCATGACCCATCTATGATGGGTTACAGACCCCCTCTGTTGGGTCTAAAAGTTGGGACCAAAAGTTGCCTTTAATTTTGAGGAATTAAATTTAAGTTTTTATTTATAACTTTAAGAAATTTTCAAATTGTATCTCCATTCTCTCTCTCTCTCTCTCTCTCTCTCTCTCTCTCACACACACACACACAGAGACAAATCTCAACATTTGTAAGCTTTTTAATAAATTTTCTAATCAAATCCAAATGAATCCATAGGAGTGCCTTTATTGATAATATGATCTAAATTAATTGAATTAAATTCACCAACTATAATCGATCATCACATTGATTAGTATATATTGATTTTTCATTTGAAGGTATAAATACAATATATATTATTTATTTCACACACACACACACACATATGAAGAATTTTCATTTGAACAATAATTAAACTGACTTTAATTAAAGCGAAGTTCTAAAATTGAAGAAATATAATTTTGGAGAAGCTTGTTTTTTAAGAAGAGGTGTGTGTACGATGATAATGTTTGTATATTTGCTTAGGGGGGTGTGTGGGTTTGTTTCTCCATTGTGGATGATTGCATGTGTGTATATGTGTAGGCTAATGCAACTGGATGTATGCATCTCTGTATCCATGTGCAGTCCAATATGATTGTGTACTCATGTACATGTGTGTGCTTGTGTCCCTATTAGTATGTGTATATGTTCATGTGATGTATGTGCTGCATCTTTGAATGCACATGGGTAGAATATGTGCACCCATGCACATAAGTGTGTCAATTCCATCGATCTTGCACCATGTCTCTATCTGTATAAACATACATATACGTATGGATGTACATATGTGGGTGTTTGTGTGTGTGTGTGTGTGTGTGTGTGTGTGTGTGTGTGTGTGTGTGTGTGTGTGTGTGTGTGTGTGTGTGTGTGTGTGTGCATGTGTGCACGCGCACGCGTGCAAGTATGGCTAGAGGCTTGAAGGTGGTACTCCACACACATGATTGTCAAGCATGTGTCTTAGCCTCTCTTGTTACATGTGGAGTCGTTTGAGCCTATCTTCTAGAGCCCTCACAATGCACCACATATTTGATTGATAGTTCACATTAAAAAGACATAAATACATAAAAAATAAACCCATCCTATTGCCTTGTTACCCGCCTCTGTGTGTATGTGTGTGTGTCTCTGTGTGTGTGTGTGTGTGTGTGTGTGTGTGTGTATGTGTGTGTGTGTCTGTGTGTGTGTGTGTGTGTGTGTGTGTGTGTTTAGATTTAATAATCCCATCAATAAATGAACCATATAATTAATTCAATCATTTGGATAATTATAAAAATATGCATATGAGAAATGGATTGAAAATCTTTAAGAAAACTAAATTGAAATAACTTGTGACAACATTGTAATCCAAAAAATTGGTATGGAAAATAAGAGAACTGGTAATAGAATTTTTCTTTATATTGAATTTGCAATTTTAAGCAAAGAATCAGTACAACAGTGTCGAATCTGTTAGGTAGTCCAGGCTCCGAGGTCAAGGTCTACTTACCTGCCACCATCCAAACCAACCAGTTGTTAGAAAAAAGAAGTTGAATTTGGGTAGACAAGTAATGCCTGTATCCCCTGGCTTGTTATCGCTTTACCAAAGAACATGCACAAACCTTTCAGAATTCTTTTTTTTTTAAATGGGACCCTAAGGTAATTTAAGAACATAATGAGGGTTTTCACTGTAAAGCATTCTGATAATGTGAAAAACACTTAAGGGGGGTAATCCATGTCCCAAGAGTGAAGAAATGCATGAAAACATTAGTTTAAAGAAGGGGGGTAATCCACGTCCCAAACAAAATAGATGGATTAAAGGTGGGGGGTACTCCACTCCCATGAAAGATAATTAAGAAAAAAATGAAAAATTATAGTAGAGATAGAAAAAATTGAAAGCTTTAACTACAAAGTAGAGCACCAACATGGAAGACTAGAAGACGTAATAAATAATTAAGCTCCTTTTAGAATAGTTCATCAATGCTTAATCCTATTTTGCATTATCGCTTCTCTTAATTTTTAAAATTACACAAACATCATTACTAAAAAGGTGGGAATTTAGTATGTGAGCAAAAATGTAAAGAATTCTTATCATATATATACCTACTCATAAAGGAAAGGACAAAATGTTAACATATATCAATATATAATTGAATATATAGTCAACAAAAGTAAATAACTAAATACATAACTAGAAAAACCAAAATCATAGATAGAGGGAAAGCTTATATCTATATATATATTTATAAAAAAAGAAGCGTACAAAATTTAATGGCTAACAATTGTGCCATGCCAAAAAAAAGTGCCATATCTATATAAGAAGATTTAGACAATAATAAATGGATGTGTATTTTTAAGGAAATAAATAACATCACATATTAAAAATAAAAAATATAACCTTATAAAGAAAATATGAAAACAAAATTAGAAGTGTATAAATAAGGAAATATATATATGCTTTCACCCAAACCTATAGAAGGGGTTTGGGGGCCAATGACATGAAGCTAACTAACTTCAATTTATATATATATATATATATATATAATCAAAACTATAAAAAATCAAAGAAAAAATCTTTAAAGAAAGCTAAAAAAAGAGAAGGAAATACGTAAACAATAGAAAGAAGGAAATGTAAATAAAAATATGTAAAAAAGATTAAAGAGATACTTAAAAATAAGTAAAAAAGATAAAACATGAACAAGTACAAAGTGTGCAGGGAGAGACAAAGAGCAAAAGCGACGGAACGGAAGCCAAAGGACCCGAAGTGCCAGTCCCAACAATAGCTCTCTCAACGGGTTTGAGCTGCTACAAAAAACCATGAAGTGGTGTAAGAAGTCCACCAAGAAGAAAACTAAGAGCACACGCAATTGGAGGCTACAAGAGGCCGACGGAACTATACCAAGAGAAGACGAAGGAGCTTGAAGGTAGCACAAAGAGGCAAAGGAGCTGCAAGGGAGCTGGTTAAAACGGTCAAGTATCTACGTAACAAGTATCTACGCCATGCAACAATTAAGTATCTATGTAAGCTCGCATCAAGTGGAAGGTAAGCAACGACAAGAGAAGGGAAATCAGCCAAGCAGCTATCTAGTAGGGAATCGAAAGGAGCTTGAAGGTGAGAAGGTAGAAAGGAATAGAGGAGTCAGGGTGTAGCGAAAGTGTCCATTGTAAACAGCATTGCAAGGTAGCAAGGAGAGAAGAGCAGCGTAAAAGTGTTGTGCACAGCCACCACTACAAGCGGGATAAAATACTAGAGCCCTGAGAGGGAAGAAGATACATACCAGTGCAAAAGCGCAGCCAAGAGGCTAGTTCTCCCAAGGGTAGTCGGCCGTGAGGCAGAATCAAATGGCTGATGGGCAAAGGGAGACAACAAATGAGAGCAACAAAAAGGTCCTGAAACGCCGAAGTAGAATGGATACTATGAGCTCATTGTATGAGAGTGGCCAAGTAAGACGACAGAGGAAATTGGTAAGTCCAAAGGTCAAGAAAATCGTAAGAAAGGGGGAGAGGAATAGTTGAAGCAAGCAATACGGGAGTCATGACGGCGAGCAGGAAGAAAGTGCGAGGAGGAGAAGACTAATTGTGTGAGTGGAGAGGCATGCGCACAGTAGTTCAACTAGGCAGACATAGAGCACATAAATAGGGAGTGGTAGGAAGGCACATAAATAGGGAGTGGTAAGAAGGCAATTCATAACACTCTATCAAGAAGTGCATGTAGATTAAGGGCGTGCAAGAGGGGAGTGGGTAGTGGTGGTTAGGGGTTGGGCGGTGGGTAGGGAGAAAATAGGGGTCTAGTACTAAATAGGGAGTGCTTACGTGAAAAGCGGGTTATCATGATTAGGGGGTTAGGGGGTTGGTTAGGAGGCAAGCAAGGTTATGGATTGGTTAAGGGAAGTAGGGGGTTTGGGATTGAGGTGTGGGTTAAGGTAGCAATATAAATAGGGAGGGGGAGAGCAAAGGGGGTGCTTTTGTCTCAAGCATATATATAAATATAAGGGCTTATACCATAAAAAATCTAGTGGAAGAATTTAGAAAACCAAGAGAATAAATTTTCTTATAACTTAAAGTAAAAACACATTAATTATATAAAAACTAACAACCAAGAATAAAGCTTGATAGATATTTAACACTTTAAGGAGGAGTGCCATTAATTATATTAAGCAGTTAAAAAAGTGCTTTAAAACTTTTTAATTTATGATTTTAAAAAGGGGTGAAGAAGAAATAAAGAGGAGACAATTAAAGAAAATTATATAAACCTTTATATTAACATGAACAAATCCCTTCAGTTGTAATTACAAGCATCTGGTTCAAGGACAAATGAAATTACTATTTAATGTGTAAATTACAGATGGTATAATAAATATTAATTAATTATTAGTGAACAATATATGAAAGAAAAAAAGGGGAAAGCATTAAATCACTTTATATTAAGGGCGTGCAAGAGGGGAGTGGGTAGTGGTGGTTAGGGGTTGGGCGGTGGGTAGGGAGAAAATAGGGGTCTAGTACTAAATAGGGAGTGCTTACGTGAAAAGCGGGTTATCATGATTAGGGGGTTAGGGGGTTGGTTAGGAGGCAAGCAAGGTTATGGATTGGTTAAGGGAAGTAGGGGGTTTGGGATTGAGGTGTGGGTTAAGGTAGCAATATAAATAGGAAGGGGGAGAGCAAAGGGGGTGCTTTTGTCTCAAGCATATATATAAATATAAGGGCTTAAACCATAAAAAATCTAGTGGAAGAATTTAGAAAACCAAGAGAATAAATTTTCTTATAACTTAAAGTAAAAACACATTAATTATATAAAATCTAACAACCAAGAATAAAGCTTGATAGATATTTAACACTTTAAGGAGTAGTGCCATTAATTATATTAAGCAGTTAAAAAAGTGCTTTAAAACTTTTTAATTTATGATTTTAAAAAGGGGTGAAGAAGAAATAAAGAGGAGACAATTAAAGAAAATTATATAAACCTTTATATTAACATGAACAAATCCCTTCAGTTGTAATTACAAGCATCTAGTTCAAGGACAAATGAAATTACTATTTAATGTGTAAATTACAGATGGTATAATAAATGTTAATTAATTATTAGTGAACAATATATGAAAGAAAAAAAGGGGAAGCATTAAATTATATAAACCTTTATATAAACATGAACAAATCCCTTCAGTTGTAATTACAAGCATCTGGTTCAAGGACAAATGAAATTACTATTTAATGTGTAAATTACAGATGGTATAATAAATGTTAATTTATTATTAGTGAACAATATATGAAAGAAAAAAAGGGGAAAGCATTAAATCACTTATTAACATTTAATTATGGAACTATTCACAAAACAAAATATTGTCACAAACTTGAATGTAGGGATGCACATGTGTGTAGATGATGCATAAAGTAAGGCAGATTGGCCCTCCAAATGGGGTGGAAGGAGTGCCCACGTGAGTGTATTTTTGCTACGACTTAGTGCATCTGCAATAGGGTGAACCTTCTTGTAAAAATATTGAAAATAATAAAAAGAGCAATAATGTTGGTTTGCATTACACCTTTGGTCGACACGACTTATTCAAGTTAGATGGATATGTTGGGGGTCAATGTATCATTGTCCTCATGGATGATGGTAATAACTACGATATTATCTAGATAGGTTGGCTAATATAGTCAAAGCTAAGAAATGGCCATTGAGGGATATGAGTATTAGTGGTGCTTTTAGAGGGAATGAAGAGCAATGTACTTCTAAAGTCAAGAACTTGCTCTTCAAGATCCAAAAGTATGAAGTTCGTAGAGACTTTTTTGTTGCTCCTCTATAGGAAGTCAACATGATCCTAGGCAAATATTGGAGGTATGATTTCCAACCATCTATAGATGTAAGGAAACAACTTGTACCTTTGAGCTCCAAGGTTTATACGAGGATCACATTAAAAGGTGAGTGAGATATTTCCCATATTCGGCTCATATCTCATACTAGAGCTAAAAGAGAGTTCGTAATGGAGTGGGTTGTAGTGTGATATATGTTAGGGAAGTGAAGCCCAAACATAGTAATCAGGAACAACATTTAGAGTTCCTAAGGACGAACTACTTTAGTCCAACAGTGCTTAATTTTTTGAAAACTTAAGAGTGATCATGGTAAGACACCAGCATTACTTGAGCCACCATTACCCGTACCTAGCGAGAGATGGGAGCCTATTACTATGGACTTTGTGTCAGGATTCCCAAAGATAGGGATGCAAAATGAGCAAATCCTTACCATTATAGAGAGACTTAGTAAATAGGCCCATTTCATTCCATGATCCCAAGTTCTAAAGGCAATTCTGGCAAGCTCTTTTTGAGGACTTAGGAACTAAATTGCAATTCTCCACTACATATCACCCATCGACTGATGGACAAAGTGAAATAGTTAACCAAGCTATTATCCAATTGTTACGTAGTTATGTCCATGACAATCCTACCCTATGGGAATTATATTTACCCCTATTAGAGTTTGCGTATAACAACTCTACCCATTCTACTACCCGCAAGGCACCATTTGAGATCATCTATAACCAAGTCCTTCCCACACCCATTGCACATTTAGGAGATAGGATTTTGGTAGTTGATCAGTTAACCGAAGATGTGCAAGTACTTGTACGTCTCCTTCACCTCCTATGTATAGGCCCAAGGATGGTTCTATTGCTACTGCTCCTTGCTATTTCATTGCTGCTCTTTCCTACTCTTGGATTGCTGCTCCAAGTGATGCCTTATGAGCCCCAGAAGGGGCCCTTTTATAAGGCCCAAAGCCAACCGAGCCAATAGGGGGAAATGGGCTGACCCAATAGTCCCCCCTATTGGCCGACCTACCTCCTGGTCTAACCCAATAGGGCTCTGTTTAAGGCCCCAAGGCTAGCACTTCTACTACTATTCTTGGCCACCTAGCTGCTCAACATATTTGCCCTATCACAGGGCCTATTGTAGGCCTTCCACATGCCCATAACCCTCGCCTATCTGCTCCATCTTCCTTGCCATCTATCCAGGGCCTTTCCTGCCCTGAACCCTGTTCCAATACAAGCACTAAGGGTTTGCCAGACACCTATAGATTTGCACCACACCTGCGCCTCCTTCTTGCCTTGGATCCACCTTTTGTCAGGCCACGTGGACCTCTGTATAGTCTACTCCAAGCATCCGTGCCAAGCTGTACCCATGCTGACAGCATCGTGGTCTTTCTTAGTGCTCCCTTTGTGCAGCCTGCTATTGTCCACCTTGGTGCCAGGTACTCATTTCTTATGCTGCACACATGGCAACCCATGTGCTACCCATGTGGTAGTCCCCTTGCTGGCTATGAGGTGCTTGCCCATGTGGCAACCCCCTCTTTTTCTTTTTCTCTCTGGGCATGTTGCCCACAAAGGCATCCAATCAGATGCCCATGTGGTAGTCCTGGCCCTAGGTCCACCTCCCCCATGCTCTCCTCATCTGGGGACTTACAGATGGGGAGGTGACCTACCCATTTCCAACATAAATGTACTCCCAATAGGGGTGAATGCAACTAAAAGAATAAGTACTATATGGAGGGATGGACCCTCCTGCAGATGAGCAAAAGAGGGCTGCTTTGATGCAAACTCTAATGTTGTTGTTGTCCAGAATGAAGAGGCCTAGAAGATGTCCTATAGGCACCAAGGATGAATCAGATTTGCTGCTTCTAATCCTAGCCTGACCTCAGCTGCAAAATACTACTGTTGGCTGCATTCCTCAACCTTGGAAGTGAACAACAAATGAGGCCAAGGTGGCTACCTTTTATAGGCTACCTTGGGCCCTAGAAATGACCGACCAGGGCATGGACCACCCCCATAGCCAGATCTGTCCCAACCAAGCTGGTCGGGCTACTCTAATCATCAACTACCATGTTGTTGCTAATGTGGTTATTATGCACTAATGTGGTGCTATCTGTAGGATTGTCTGCTGTTGTGACTACGTATGTGGTAGCCAACTTGGCTGCCTATGTTGTAGCTAATGTGGTTGTTTGCATGGCAATGTGCATTGGTTGTAGCCACCAGCATGGCCACGGGCTCTGCAGATGCTTCCATCACTCTTTGTCTCTCTCCTTTCCACACTGCTTCCATCACTCTCTCCTTCTCTCTTTCTCTCTACATCTCCCACTCTTTCAAGGCACACCCACAAATCACTGCATCCAAAGGGCCACCCTCATGTTACATGCATTCAAAATAGGCTGAGAGAGAGAGAGAGAGAGAGAGAGAGAGGCTTTCAATGCATTCCAAGAGAGACAACATTTTGCGAAGGCAGCTCCTCAAGCACACACCAAGCATAAAAGAGCATGGGCTTGCATGATAATATTTTGCAAACAGCTCTCTCTCGCAACTACACAGGCTTTAGAGATGCAAGCATAGGTCATTGCATTTGGAATGATGCCTTCATCTGAATGCTTTCAAAACAATCCAGTGCTTTCTCACTTTGACCTTGTCAATGCATTCCAAGAGAACATTCCGAGCTAGAAGCTCCTCACGCACACGCTTGGCATACATGTCCAAAAGATCATTGCCAAAAGACCATGGGCTTGGTCCTATTGTGTTGTTCCTGCAATCAATGCATTCCAAGACAGTAAAAATTTCGAGAAGGGACCTATGCACTGAGGGCGAGAGAGAGCACGACATTTACCAAACATGTGTTAGATATCAATGCTCCACTTTCGTGTAACTACATGGGAACCAGCTAACTCTACTTGTAAGCCCCCCATATGAGGAGAAGGCATTTGAGTAGCTCGGTTATTTGGTAGGTCCTGGTTTGGATACCAGATGGGGGCCATGTGAGGCCTGATGGCTGGACAGCTTCAGATAGACCAACTAGGCTACATGCAAGTGTGGGAAAGCATCCCTTGACTGACCGCACTGAGGGTAGATGGAGCATTTCCCGAGGCAGCTCACTCTCGAGTTGCGAGGCTCGTTTGGAGCCTCAGATGATCCCGGATGGCTCTGGGCCGAATGGAGACCTTAGGTTAGTTGCTCTATTTTGCACACCAGTTCTATCGTATGGTCAATGGCCTATTTTGGGACCGACCCCCAATCGACCATTTTGGGTGGACTGGGTCAGTCACCCAATTGAGCCTAACCAACTACGACTGGTGGCTATATAAGAGTAAGTCCGTGAAGCCCATTTTATCACTGGCTATAGCAACTGTGATTCCTTAGCATCCAGCCTCCGTCTTCTACTATTTCTAGCATGCGATCGAAGCTTCTTTCACAGGAGTGCACGGTTGGGAGGCAGCGCCATCTATTGTATCAGTACTACAGTAATCAAATTTTTTGATTCTCCATACTATCTTGTTTTCTTTCTTGTGTACGAGATCCTATTATCTATTGAGCACAGATGTATTATACATGGTATCATAGCTTGGACTCTAGCAAGAAGATTTGGTAGTGTGTTTTTTGTTTGTGAGCAGATTGTGAGAGATGGCCCAGCCCGCAAGACTGCGAATCCCACCGTTCGGCAAAAGCAAAACGTTGGACGGCTCTGAAAGTTCAAGATGAAGACTATCCTAAGCGCATACGAGCTTTGGGAACTGCTACTAGGGTGGACGTGAGGCCGGTTGTGAGATCGAATCTAGCCAATGCAGGACAATAGATAGTACCAACTGCGGATGAGATTCTCGCATGGACAAGAAGAAATGCAGATGCGCTATGTTCTATTGTTTGCAGCGTTAGTGATTCTGTCATGGCGTTAATTCAACATGTCACCATAGTGGAGGAGGCATGGATGGTCTTGAAAAATCAGTACGAGACCACAAATCAGATGCGGATTCAGAATCTGGAGACTCAACTCACGAACGAGAAGTTGTCTGAGTCTGAAGCTGCAGAGAAGTTCATCACTAGGGTGAAGAATCTACATGATCAGATGACTGCGATTGGCATCACCATCACCAGCGAGAATCTAGCATGAAGGTGCATACGGATTCTCCCAGCAAAGTACGACGGTCTTGTTATGGCACTGAATACGTAGAACAGAAATCCACCCCTCAACTTTGAGGATTTCAGCACGATGCTTCTAGAGGAGGAGATGCGTCAAAAGATGAGGATAGGAGAAGATTCGGCTTTCTGGACCGGATCAAAGAAAGGTAAGGGTAAGGACTCTAGTAACCCATCTTCTTCTGATGATAAAAAGAGAAAGAAGAAGATCAAGTGCTTCTATTGCAACAAATGCAGGGCACAAGTAGAATCAGTGCCGAAAGAAGATTGCAGATGAGAAGAACGGAGTAAAGAAAGAGTCCAGCAACAGTGTGTAGGTAGTACCAATAGAGCTGTTCGTCACAATTGAGGAGATTTGCATGAAGGCAGTTCATGTTCCTGCGGATGAACTGTGGATCATTGACAGTGGTGCATCGCGCCACATGACCAGTCGGAAGGATTGGTATACCTCTCTACAGCCGATAGGGAATGACATCCTGGTAGCAATCAGCAATGATGCAAAATGTCTAGCAAAAGAAAAAGGTACGATTGCTCTCAAGTTAGATGGAGTTGTAAAACAGTTGTCCGATGTTCTTTATGTGCCAGATATCAAGAGGAACTTATTGTCCGTTTCTGCGATCACGGATCGGGACCTCAAAGTTCAATTCAATAAGAATGGTGCACAAATTCTGGATTTTCAAGGGAAGGTCGTTGGTAAAGGTACACGGTGCAACATCATTTACGAACTCTCAGCTTTCAGTGCTCGAGTGGATGTGAAGAACACTAAGCTATGGCATGAGAGGTTTGGTCATCTAAACCTTAGTTCTTTGAAGGAGATGCATAAAAGTGGAATGATTGCAGACCTACCAGAAATTTCAGATCTACCCGATGTATGTGAAGCTTGCATGATGGGCAAGCAACATCGGCATCCCTTTCCTAAAGAGGCCAGCAGGGCAAAGTCTCCTCTAGAGCTCGTTCACACAGACCTCTGCAAAAAGATGGAGACGGAAGCTTTGGGTGGTTCCTACTACTTCATGATGTTGATCGATGACTACAGTAGAAGGATATGGATATACTTCCTGAAGACTAAAGATGAGGCTTTTAGTAGGTTCAAGGAATGGCATGTAATGGTCGAGAAAGAAATGGGGAGGAAGGTGAAGAAGTTGGGATCAGACAGAGGTGGAGAGTTCACATCAACTGAATTCAAAAGTTACTGCAAAAGTCACGGAATCAAGAGGCAGAAACCCCGGCCACATACATCACAACAAAAAGGAGTAGCAGAATGCAAGATGCATGTCATCTGCAAAATGGGCCGGAGTATGATGAAAGGGAAAGATTTGCCAAAGACTTTCTGGGTCGAAGCATGTAACACTGTAGTTTACATCCTGAATCATAGCTACACGAAGGTTATGAACGGGATGACTCCACTGCAAGCCTTTTCTGGTAAGAAACCTTCAGCTGCACATTTTTTTTTGGATGTGATTGTTTTGTGCATGTCCCTGATGCTACCAGGACCAAATGGGAACCGAAGAGCCAGAAGTGTATTTTCTTGAGCTACAGTGAACAGGTGAAGGGTTACGATCTCTATAACCCTATTACCAAGAAGGTGATTGTAAGTCGCGATGTGGTCTTCTCAGAACAACTGCATCAATTGGAGGAGGATGCTTCCTTCCCAGACATCTAGGACCAGGATATCCATCCAGTACCACCACCAACAGCAAACCGAACTCCCCCAATGGTGCTTGGGAGGATTCAAGACAAAGAAGATGAAGAAGAGCCTGCAGAACCACAACGGCAACGGCTATTCCCGAAGTGGGTAAAGCAGCATTTGGATGGCAGAGAACCTCTAGCCATTGAGGAGGAACCATCCGAGCACCACCGGTCCAAGAGATTAGAGGAGCAAAGAAGGGCATAGGAACACTTGGTCAACTATGCTTTGATGACAGAAGTGATCTGTGCTGATGAACCTAAGTGCCTTGAAGAGGCACAGGGCGATGATAGGTGGATGGAGGCTATGCAGTTGGAGTATGGCTCCATAATGAAGAACAACACTTGGGACCTTGTGGATCGACCACCAAAACGCAAGGTAATCGGAACCAAGTGGGTGTACAAGACCAAGTACAAGTCTGACGGCACGTTGGATAAGTACAAAGCTCAGCTTGTGGCAAAAGGATTTGCACAAGTACATGGTTTTGATTATCAAGATACTTTTGCTCCCACAGCTTGACTAACCACAATTCGCAGTGTTTTGGCTTTAGCTGCCCAGGGAAGTTGGCCCGTGTTTTAGATGGATGTGAAATCCGCCTTTCTGAATGGAGATCTCAAGGAGGAGGTATACGTGAAACAACCATCAGGTTTTGAGATCCTCGGTTCAGAAGGTAAAGTCTGCAAATTCAAGAAGGCATCTTACAGGCTAAAACAAGCCCCACAAGCATGGTACCAGCAAATTCATGCCTACTTTCTACAAAACGGGTTCAGGAGGAGCCCATCTGATGCAAATTTGTATATCTTCAGAGAAGGAGGCAGGTGTATGATCGTGGTCCTTTATGTGGATGACCTTGTCATAACAGGGAACCATGAAGAGAAGATCTCGCAGATGAAGCATTTGCTAGGAAGAGAGTTTGAAATGATAGACCTCGGACTGATGCATTTCTATTTGGGGATTGAAGTTTGGCAGGAGCCGAAACAGATCTTCATTTCACAGCTGAAGTATGCTGGAGAGATACTGAAGGCATTTGGCATGGCTGAGTGCAAGACAGTTGGTACCCCTATGGAGGTTGATGCGAAGCTCTCAAACGAGGATTCATCACCACTGGTGGACGAAGCAAAGTATAGAAGGCTTGTGGGCAGCTTGATTTACCTATGCAACACACAGTCGGACATTAGTTTTGCGACTAGTGTACTAAGCAGGTTTTCCAATAAGCCCCGGGAGAACCATTGGAGGGCAAGGATGCGGGTGCTGAAATACATCAAAGGCATGATTATGGCATCACCTTGCTTACATGAAAGGTATTTGCAAAGTCCCATGACCATACCATACATACTTCTATGGCATAAGCAAGCCAATTGACCAGATTCTGTGACTCGGATTGGGCAGGAGACATGGACAGCAAGAGATCAATGATAGGGTACTGTTTCTCACTTGGATCTAGAGTTGTGTCATGGGTCAGCAAGAAGCAACCCAACGATTGCTCTTTCTTCTACCGAGGCCGAGTACAAATCTGCATGCTTTGCTTCTTGCGAGGCAGTGTGGTTGAGGAGGATTTTGGGGGACATGGGTGCAGTAGTGCAGAACAAGCCTACACAGTTATCATGTGACAATCAGAGTTGCATGGTGATTGCAAAGAACCCGGTGTTCCATGCTCGCACAAAACACATCGAGATTCAATATCACTTTGTACGTGAGCTCATCATGGATGGAGAGGTTGACTTGATGTACTGTCCGACTACAAAGAATGCTACAGACATCTTCACAAAGGCTCTTGGAAGAGACTTGCTGGAGAGGCATCTTCATCAACTTGGCATTGGGCCGAAAAAGTAAGTTCACTTGCGGGTGGACATTGAGGGGGGGTGTTAGATATCAATGCTCCACTCTCGTGTAACTATGCGGGAACCAACTAACTCTACTTGTAAGCCCCCCATATGAGGAGAAGGCATTTGAGTAGATCAGTTATCTGGTAGGTCCTGGTTTGGACACCAGATGGGGGCCATGTGTGGCCTAATGGCTAGACGGCTTCAGATAGAGTTGGCACACCGCCAACTAGGCTACATGCAAGTGCGAGAAGGCATCCCTTGACTGATTGCACTGAGGGTAGACGGAGCATTTCTCGGGGCAGTCCACTCTCGGGTTGCGGGGCCTATTTGGATCCTCAGATGATCCCGGATGGCTCTGGGCAGAATGGAGACCTTAGGTTAGTTGTTTTGTTTTGCGCACTGGTTCTATCATATGGTCGGTGGCCTATTTTGAGACCGACCCCCAATCGACCGTTTTGGGCGGACTAGGTTGGTCACCTAATTGAGCCTAACTGACTACGACTGGTGGCTATATAAGAGCAAGCCCGTGAAGCCCATTTCATCACTAGCTACAACAACCCTGATTCCTTAGCACCCAGCCTCCGTCTTCTACTGTTTCCAGCACTCCATCGAAGCTTCTTTCACAGGAGTGCACGGTTGGGAGGCAGCGCCATCTATTGTATCAGTTCTACAGTAATCAAATTTTTTGATTCCCCATACTATCTTCTTTTCTCTCTTGCATACGAGATCTTGTTATCTATTGAGCACAGACGTATTATTTTCTTACAACATGTCCAGAAGAGCAATGCCCAGCATAGTATTATATCTTAACCCTCATGTTGCATAAGTTCAAAAACAGTCCAGTGCTTGCTCACCCTATCTCTGTTATACGTATCCTATACGTATCCTGTAATGTATACATGTCCATAAGAGCATTGCCCAACACAATATGATATCATAGCTCTCATGCTGGATGCATCCATTGCCTGCTCACCTTGGCCCTGTTATGTGTATCTTGTGAGATCAATGCATTCCAAGAGAGAACATCTGAGAAGAGCGAGATTTCCAAGACACGATGCCCCAATCTTAAAAATGCAAGCAAAAGCTTGCTGAACCAAATAAAACGAACATACTATGGATCTATATGAAACAAATATCCCCATGAATCTATACACACAAAAAAACTCTCCTCGAATGAATATACTATATATCTCACTCTCGACTCCATACAAAGCAAATATACTTGCTTTGACTCTATACAAAATGAATATATTGGCTCCTGGATCTATACAAAATGAATATACTCCCCAGTCTATACAAAATGAATATAGTCCTCATCTATACAAAGCATATATACCCCTAGCTCCTGGGTCTATACAAAATCCATACACTCGTGGGGTGAATATACTCTTACACCTCTGCTGTAAACAACCACCTCTGACATCCATGGTCTAGTAGGCCCATATTTACAATGTGACCTTAAGAGGAAAGTAGACCATGTCAAGGAGTAGAAGCTGCAACACACCATTAACAAAACAACAATGCAATGTTCTTCAACCCTCAAATGCATATAGAGAAAGACTACCTGCGATGGCAAAGGGACATAGATGATAGACCCTGTGTTTTCCTATGACCACGTAGTATTGGTTCTTCATGTGCAAGACCATCTATACGGTATAAGTGACTTGAAGTTCTGCTTTGCCACAATTACTTTCTTGCACTTCGCATTTTTGCCGAAGATCCTGCCGACGTGAGTCGTCCCCATGTTGTATCTGTTCAACATCTTCCTGGGCCTGTTTTAGCCTTGATCTCTAGCTCCTGATCTACTCCTACCAATCGCCGATTAGCTCCAGCCTTCTACCTACTGTTTCACATCTATACCAGTGCTAGATCTTGCCCTAGATCTATTGTACCAGCCTCATACATGCTACTGCAGACACCTTGAGAGTGCTCTCAACGGAAGCAAGAACGGAAGAAGGAGAGAGAGAGACAGAGAGCCACAAGTTTTGGTGGGTGCAGAACCACCCTAATCTTCTTTTTCATTCATTTATATATGTGTTTGTGTATTGTACATAACCGGGGTAAAGGCACAATGACCTTTAACCCCCACAACCTCCCACTTAAAGGACAATGTGCCTTTAAGGGAGAACAACCAGTGAGCATACTATCCAATGCCCATCAATACCCGACAATACTCAAACCGCTGACTAGGTAGACTCTTCGTCAGCATATCTATAGGGTTATCATCTGTATGAACCTTGACAAGCTCTATGCGCTTGTCCTCAAGTACCTCCTTGATGAAATGGTACCTGACCTCAATGTGTTTGGTCTTTGCATGAAAGACCGGATTCCGTGCTAGCTGAATAGCACTCATGGAATCACTATGCAATGTCGGTACACCTGTATGAATCCCCAAATCTCCCACTAGCCGATCAAGCCATATAGCCTCCTTGCAACCCTCTGTGGCTACAACATACTCAGCCTCTGTGGTAGACAAAGCCACGCACTTCTGTGCACGAGACATCCATGACACTGCACCACCTGCAAAGGTGAACACATAACCAAAAGTGGATCTCCTACTATCCACATGCCCTGCATAGTCTGAATCTGTGTACCCAAGTACATGCATGTCTCCTTTACCAAAGCAAATGCACATCTCCTTGGTACCCTTCATGTACCTCATGATGCACTTAACTGCCTCCCAATGCCTCTTTCCTGGATTAGCCATATACCGGCTAACAACTCCCACTGCAAATGCAATGTCTGGTCTAGTAGCTATCATAGCATACATAAGACTCCCAACTGCTGATGCATAAGGAACCTTGGCCATCATGGCCCTTTCCTCATCTGATTTGGGACTATCTGTATGACTCAGTTTCACATATGGAGGCAATGGAGTACTCATTGCCTTCCCCCCCTCCATATTAAAACGCTGTAATACTTTTGTAACATACTCTTTTTGTGAAAGCCAAAGGAGTTTCCTACTCTGATCACACGTGATGCGCATACCAAGAATATGACCTGCAAATCCCAAATCCTTCATATCAAAGGCCTCATGCAACTTGACCTTTAATGCATCTAGCTCATAATTATTCTTGCTAGCCAATAGCATATCATCCACATATAGTGCCAGGATTATCAGGCTATTATCCTTAGCCCTTTTAGTGTAGAGGCAGTGATCAATTTCACTCCTTCTAAAACCCTGGGACCGAATGAAAGCATCAAACTTCTGATACCATTCTCTAGGCGCTTGCTTAAGACCATAGAGACTCTTCTTTAGCTTGCAAACTAAATGCTCTTTGCCCTTTTCTTCAAAGCCTTCCAGCTGCACCATGTAAATTTCCTCATGCAAATCCCCATCATGCAAGAAAGCTGTCTTGACATCCATCTGCATAAGCTCCATATTCTCTGATGCCACTAGTCCAAGCATGCATCTAAGTGTGGTCATCTTCACAACCGGAGAGAATATCTCATCAAAGTCCACACCCTTCTCTTGCTTGAACCCTTTAGCGACCAAATGGGCCTTGTACCTAGGCACATCATCACCTGTGACCTTCATTTTGTAGACCCATTTACATGGCAATGCTTTCTTTCCATGTGGCAAAGAAACCAAGTCCCAAGTCTTATTCTTCATAAGTGAACTCATCTCTGATTGCATAGCATACTCCCACTTGTGTTGATCCTCACGCATCATAGCCTCTCTATAGCAAGAAGGCTCCCCGCAATCAGTAAGCATCACATAGTCTACCCCTGGAACAAACTTATCAAGCGGTCTAGACACTCTAGATGATCTTCTCAAGGGCATTTCAGCTTGCTGTCCCATTGGCATATCAGCCACATTTGGCTCATCATTTCCACCAATAAATGATCCATCATCTACTCTTGATTGTATACCTGTGGGAGTACTTGGTGGTACCATTTCTTGCACATTTGGTGCATGGACAGCTTGTTGTCTATCAACATATGCAGGTGGATTCACATCCTGGAAAGTGATTTCCTCATTTCCACATCCCTCATGGGTGACTTATGCATCTTCTTCTCATTGAAGACTACATCATGGCTGCGTATGATCTTCTTTGCTTCTAGATCCTAGAGACGATAGCCCCTCTCTCCACTTTCACCATAACCCAGAAAGATGCATTTCCTAGACTTAGGATCTAGCTTCTTTCGAAGCTCTTTTGGCACATGTGCATATGCCTCACACCCAAATATACGCAAATGAGAGTAACGGGGCTTTTTGCCACTCCATGCCTCTTCAGGAATACCACCATCCAAACTCTTATTAGGTGATCTATTGATCACATGCACTGCAGTCTTCATTTTCTCAGCCCAAAAACCACCAGAAAGACTTGCATTGGAAAGCATGCATTGCAACCTTTCTTGAATGGTACGGTTCATCTTTTCTGCAACTGGATTTTGCTCTAGAGTACGAGGGGATGTGAGGTCCCTCTTAATCCCATGTGTATCACAGAAATGCTGAAATTCATGAGAGAGATACTCTCCACCATTGTCAATCTGTAGGCATTTAAGCGTTCTACTTGACTGATTCTCAACCAAGGCCAGCCATTTCTAAAATACCTGGAACACATCACTCTTCTGAGCTATAGCATAAGCCCACACTTTCCTAGTTGCATCATCAATGAATGTCACATAGTATTCAGCCCCGCCTAATGACCGTGTAGGCATGGGACCACATACATCTGAATGCACCAAATCAAGCATTTCAAACTCTTTCTTTCCCCTTCTTTTATGGGCTGATTTAGTTTGCTTCCCATAGAGACAATACTCACAAAATTCAAAACTCAAATGGGGTACATAACCCAAACGGCATAAGAGTTTCATTCCATTCTGGCTCATGTGCCCCAACGTGCAATGCCACAAAGAAGTGCTTGGCTGCTCGGTTATTGCAACAACATGATCAAATACCCCTGATACATGTAAGGGATACAAAGTCCCACACTTGACACCCCTGGCCAAAAGCATAGAGCCCTTCTGAATTTTCCAACTCTGAAAGCCAAAAGTGGTGTGAAAACTAGCATCATCTAGCTGACCCACTGAAAGAAGACTCTTGGTCAACTTAGGCACATGTCTCACATGTTTCAAAACAAATGCAGACCCATTTTCATATGGCCCTTCTTGCCACAATGGTAACACTCAATGTTCCATGCCCTAGATTTGCTACGAGACTTCCCTCTTTCTTGGGACTTCCCCCTGAACTGTGATCTGCCCCTTTGCACATTTAAGGCTGCATCCTGCTTGTTGCCATCCATAGACTTCCGTCTAATCTCCTCAGCCAACAAGCTACCCACAACATCATCAAATTTCAGTACTCCACCAGGTGCAGAGTTAGTGACAGCTGTACGGAAGGTATCCCATGAGGATGGCAATGAACATAAGAGAAATATTGCCTTAGTCTCCATTTGCAAAATTCATTTTCTGAGCCAGAAGCTGGCTGAAAATAATATTGAATTCATTCAAGTGAGTAGCAATGGAGACCCCTTCCTTCATCTGCAGCTCAAACAACCTCTTCATGAGGTAAACTTTATTAGAGGCAGTTTCCTTCTCATAAGTGGCACACAGTTTCTTCCACAAATCTTCCGTAGTCTGCTCATTTACTACTGTGAAATAAACTGACTCTGCAAGATGAAGTCTAATAGTAGACTTTGCTAATGCATCCAACTCATTCCAATCATCCTCAGACATATTTGCAGGCTTAGCTTCAATCCCTGCCAAGGGTTTAATCTACTTCTTTTGAATAAGCACATCCCTTATTTGTTCTTTCCATAAAGAAAAGTTTGTCCCATCAAACTTTTTAATGCTAAAAAACTCCTTTTCAGACATGGAAGAGGATGCCATGATGCAAATGAAACAAAATCCCAAATGCTAGTGCCTACAAGAGAGAATCACACGAAATACCAGGAGCACCCAAATGTGTATGCCACAATAGAGTGAAATATCACCAAAGCTCAAAGCTCAAAGCATCAAAAGATGCATCTGACTCATGTGCATGTACTATGCATCCATATGAGCAAATCTTGCCCAAAAGAAAATGCCAATAAGTGCCAAATGACTCAAGCATAAACACCGTCCACTGGCATATGCATCAATAATATCTCATCCAAGAGAGCATAGCACTATCAGTGCATCACGTGCAATGTGTCAAAGCTGTCCCTTAGCTTAAAATAACATCCATGTGCAAAGCGTCCATAAAAAATAGCATCCCACAAGGCAATTTGGGCCTATCAGTGCATCCAATAAGGACCGCAATGCATCCAAATGGCCTATAAATCATCCACTGCAACCCAATGCATACCACGAATGAGCGCACACTGCTCAAACTACAACCAAAGTGATCTGCATAAGGTATGCTCAAGAAGTCATTGTCCCACGGTAATGACCGCTACTGAAAATAGAACCTGAGATGCCTCAAAACATGGGCGCCATTGCATAATCGGACTCAGCAAGAAAATCTGCAAATATCTCTCTTCTACCAGAACTCCAAAATCCCAGCCGATGAGTGAGAAATAGGAGTCAACACTTATCCACTGCCATGTGGCATAAATCTAAGGTTTCAAAACCTTAGAATGAAAAATGCATAACAGAGAGACGAAATCGAATACATAGAGATCTATAACTCTGAAAATCCTCCACCGAAATCGGGCAAGAACTGACAGGTAGGGGTTTTTGGGCGTTTGGAATGCAATGGGATAGACGGTTTTGGAAACCGTGGTCTCAATCACTGGGTCCAACACACGGACTGAAAAACGTTTTTGGAAATAGAGCTGTTTGTAAACTCCACCGGAGTGCAAATGATGAGCAACATAAAGGTTTTAGGACCTCCTGAGTCCACCGGAACTGACAGATCTGCAAATAGTTGCTCCAAACTTGAGTTCCAACACCCGGGTAAAAAACGCAGAAAACTAACACAGTGAGCCAGAAATCCAATAAAATGATCCCAGATTCAAGAATGAAGGTGTTTCCAAGCTCCTGAAGTAATATGGACACCAAAAGCAAGCAATAGTTGCCTCTACAAGTCAATACAGAGTCTCTGTCATCGAATGGAACAGGGAAAAGCTCAAAAAATGACTTTTTCTTTGAAAACACTTAACAGGCTCACAAAACCACTTCGCAAAGCCAAAGTGACTTTTCCAAAGGTTCCTCCAAGGTCTCTACACACTCGAATGCAAGTAAAGTCACCCACAAAGCTTCCCACAGAGCTTCTCCTTCCTCCTACAGAGTTGCTGAGCTTCAAGCATTCATGCACGCTCAGCTAGATCACCCGGGCTCTGATACTAGTTGAGAATGCTCTCAACGGAAGCAAGAATGGAAGAAGGAGAGAGAGAGAGAGAGAGCCACAAGTTTTGGTGGGTGCAGAACCACCCTAATCTTCTTTTTCATTCATTTATATATGTGTTTGCGTATTGTACATAACCGAGGTAAAGGCACAATGACCTTTAACCCCCACACACCTGTCATGAAGGCAACTACAGGTCCATGCACTCGTGGGTTGTACATGCTCTTCCAAGCCATCCAATCTTAACTTGACTGTTCCAGGATGTCCACACAGTCTTGCATAGGCCTCCATGCTCTAGTCAACATATGTTCCACGCTCCAGATATTGCCTAGGACTACTGTGAACTATTTCACGTTGTCACGTGTTTGCTCCGTACAAAATCTCTACACCAAGGGTAAGTCTATGATTGTGCTGCCTATATGGAAGCCTATGTGCTGCCCATGGGACAACCCCATATTCCTTTTCTTGATTGCTTGTATGCTGCCCACATGGCAGCCTAGATGTTGTTGATGTGGCAACCCCCTCTTCTTTGTATTCCCTCTGAGTTTGCTACCCACATGACAGAGGGAATTGCTTTCTTTAACTTCTATCTATAATTCACCAATGACTTGTTGGGCATTTCTACCCAAAATCTTGTTGACCTGATAGTCGCCGCCATGCTGCATCTGTTCACCATTTGCCTGGGCCTGTTTTAGCCTTCATCTCTAGCCAATGGTATGCTCCTACCAGGCAACTATCAGCTCCACCTTCTACCTATTATTTTGTATCTATTCCAGCCCTAGACCTTGCCCTAAATAAACCGTACCAGCCTCATACATGCTACTCTATACACCTATCATGAAGGCTCCTACAGATTCATGCACTCCTAGGGTGTACCAGCTCTTCCAAGCCATCCAATCTTGACTTGACTGCTCCAAGTTTTCCATGCACTCTTGCATAGGCTTCCATGCTCCAAGTGACATGTTGCAGGCTCCAGATCTTGCACAAAACTGCTGCAAACTTTCCATCTTGTCACATGTCCACTCCGTACTACAAAATCTCTCCACCACGAGCTCTTTGATTGTGATATGTCCACATGGCAGCCTATGTGCTGCCCACGGAGCAACCCCATGTTCCTTTTCTTGATTGCTTATATGCTGTCCACATAGCAACCTAGATGCTACCCATGTGGCAGCCCCGTCTTCTTTGTTTTCGTCTAAGTCATGGTAGCCAATAAGCTGCCCATGTGGCAGCCCTGACCATGATTCCACTCCCCCATGCTCTCCTCATATGGGGGCTTACAGATGGGGAGATGACTTTTCCAACACCTCCCAAGCTAATGAATTTGGAGGAGAAACCATATCAACACACAAGGGCCAAATGGGAAGCCAACTTCTTCCATTACAAACCGCTTAAGGTAAAAACAATTGAAAGGAAAAAAAACAACCCATCGTTTCAATGAGTGCTCAACCCAAAATTGCAGCTCAAAGTTGGTAAACCATCTTCGTTTCAGGGATTGTCGAGGCCACCTTCCAATTGGTCTTGCTAAAGATTTGATAGGAAAACCCAATAGGAAAGACCATGTTTGGTCAAAGGGAAGCAAGCTGTCCTTAGACCTTTCTAGAATCAAGCCCATGATCGAAGCTTAGGGATTGTAGAGGGAAAAGCTTGGCCCAAAGACAAAGCAAACAATGAGTAATGTGAGATTTATCATCTTGGCATTAAATTCGTCATCTTTGCCTTAGCAAGTTTGCTCTTCCTCGCCACAATCGACAATCTACACACCCTTCTCCTTCCCTTCCCATCTGCTTTCCTCTTGTCTTGCCTCCCCCGCTTTGCTCCTTATCGCTTCAATTCCAAGATATCTACCCCCTATCACAACCACCACATCCAATAATTCTAAGAGTTGCCTCATTCCTTTTTGCGAAACAAAAAGCATTGTAGCCAAAGAATTACATTAGAATTTACATTAGCATATCTATATAGTATAAGTGACTTGAAGTTCTGCTTTGCCACAATTACTTTCTTGCACTTCTATTTATAATTCACCAATGCCCTGTTGCAAGGCATTTTCGCCAAAGATCCTGCCGACCTGATAGTGGCCCCCATGTTGCATCTGTTTGCCATCTTCTAGGGCCTGTTTTAGCCTTGATCTCTAGCCCATGGTCTGCTCCTACCAATCACCTATCAGCTCTAGTCTTCTATCTACTGTTTCACATCTATACCAGTGCTAGATCTTGCCCTAGATCTACTGCACCAACCTCATACATGCTACTGCAAACACCTGTCATGAAGGCAACTACACATCCATGTACTCCTGGGTTGTACCAACTCTTCCAAGCCATCCAATCTCAACTTGACTACTCCAGGATGTCCACACAATCTTGCACAAGCCTCCATGCTCTAGTCAACATGTTCCACGCTCCAGATCTTGCCCAGAACTACTGTGAACTATTCCACCTTGTCACATGTTTGCTCTGTATAGAATCTCTCCACCAAGAGCTCCACTCATGGTCAGGTAAGTTTATGATTGTGGTGCTCATATGGAAGCCTATGTGCTACCCATGGGACAACCCCATATTCCTTTTCTTGATTGCTTGTATGCTGCCCACATGGCAACCTAGATGTTGCTGATGTGGCAGCCCCCTCTTCTTTGTATTCCCTTTGAGTTTGCTACCCACATGACAGCCAATAAGCTGCCCATTTGATAACCCTAACCCTAGGTCCACCTCCCCCATGCTCTCCTCATATGGAGGCTTATAGATGGGGAGGAATTTCCCAACATCCCCTCTTATCGACACATCTCATCCCAACTCATCGATGAAGATGCTCAAGCAGCACACATGTCCTAGCCCCTTGGAACAATGCGGTGTCTATATTACTTCCTGGTCTTTCAATTAGTGGCTCCTGCTCCACCAGGTGCAAGCAAACCATCTTGGTACACAGGTCCATCTTTGGTAGCACCAGATGTCACCACATCCTTCAATCACGTACTCACCTTCGAACTTTAGCACTCTATGCACCGGCATCCTCCAAATGTCCCCCTCTTAAAAGGGGAACTACTTGAGTTTCTCCAAACACCATGCTCTCAGGGTCTGTCGGGTCCGCAACTAAACAACATACTCAAGAAATCAAATCCTAAGCATAAATCGAGATTACCTCCCACATAGCAACCTATATGCTACCCATGTGGCAGCCTCGTTTTGGAAGCCAATAAGCTGCCCATGTGATAGCCCTAACCCTGAGTCCACCTCCCCCATGCCCTCCTCATATGGGGCTTACACATGGGGAGGTGACTTTTCCAACACCCCCCAAGCTCATGAATTTGGAGGATAAACCATATCAACACAGGGGCCAAATGGGAAGCCAACTTCTTCCATTACAAACTGCTTTAGGTAAAACAATTGAAAGGAAAAAGAACAACCCAAAATTGTAGCTCAGAGTTGGTAAACCATCCCCGTTTTAGGGATTGTGGAGGCGACCTTCCAATTGGTCTTGCTAAAGATTTGATGGGAAAACCCAATAGGAAAGACCATGTTTGGTCAAAGGGAAGCAAGGTGTCCTTAGACCTTTCTGAATCAAGCCCACGATCGAAGCTTAGGGATTGTAGAGGGAAAAGCTTGGCCCAAAGAAAAAGTGAACAATGAGTAATGTGATATTTATCGTCTTGGCATTAAATTCGTCATCTTTGCCTTAGCAAGTTTGCTCTTCCTCACCACAATCGACAACCTACACAACCTTCTCCTTCCCTTCCCATCTGCTTTCCTCTTGTCTTGCCCCCCCACTTTGCTCCTTATCACTTGAATTCCAAGATATCTGCCCCCCTATCACAACCGCCACATCCAAAAAGTCTAATAGTTGCCTTATTCCTTTTGGCGAAACAAAAAGCTTTGTAGTCAAAGAATTACAATAGAATTTACAGCAGCATATGTACAATAGAATTACTCCTCCTATTTGTTTAAGATATGATTTCTACTATACCCTTTAACCTCCTTATCTCCCCTTTGTAGCTTGTACTTAAATGCCATGGTATCTGTAAAGCTCTGTCCTAATACTTCAATTAAATGATTCAAGATCATTGTCTCACGCTTCTTATACTTTTGCATTTATGTAACGAGATTTTATTTTCTTATTTTCCCCACAAAATAGATTCTCTAGTACATGAAATCTTTACAGTGTCCCACTACCACTTACATTCAGTAAAATTAGATAAAGACATGCCTTGCAAAGGTTGCAAAGGGACACAAATGACATATTTTTATCCAATTTAACCGATATTTGCTATTCATGGCGAAGTCATTTTTCAATGGTATGGTAACCAGAGCCTGAGGAAGAACGGAACAAAAACGTAACATGTGCAAGCTGAGTAGAGAATTGATGATAAGGGCATGCTGGAGTGCTGGATCGAGATTACACTTGGGATTGACTGCATTATGCGCATTTCTACTGGATCTCCTCGAGGGGTTGCAACCGGTTTTGATGCTGATGTTGGTTATTTTGTTGATGGAGAGGACAAAGGCAGGGATCCATGGAGGTAAAGGAGGGCACCAAGAAGGCAATACAGGATATATAGGCTATGTTGCCTCATTTCTTTTGGCGTGGACAGAACAAAGCTTCGTAGCCAGATAGAGACGTCTACGTACTAGATTGCATGATTGCGGGGTAGGGAAGGTACATCAGCGCAGGCGGGATGGAGAGGCCTCCCTATGTAGACTGTTAGTAGAGGAAGTCAAGTAAAAGGGAGAGGGAGAGTTCTCTCAGTGTAGACTAGAGGAGGAAGTCAAGGAAGATGGAGAGGAGAAAGGGAAGCGACATGCCTTGACGGGACTCGCTGGAAAGCTCTCATTTTGGGCCCTATTTCTCCCCTTCATTGCCTACCTTACACCCCCTGCTCATGGGCTAGAACTTGTCGAGCACATCGTTGTGCCCATAATGCATCCTAATCTGTGTTATTGTCGTGAACCATGATTGATACCAGCGTCCACACCGTCGCTATGAAGATGTAGAGGGTGAGAAGGGGCTTAGGTGTGGCAAGGGTGAGGTTAGGGACGGAGGGAGAGTCTGCCTAGTATGGAAAGTAAGAGAGGAAAGGGATGTTGTGGAGGGAATCTCATGAAGGAGAAGAAGAGGGGCCAGGAGGACGATTGACTATGGCCGCCTTCTTCTCTGAGGAGCAGGAGCTGCAGTAGCAATAGCACCAAGCAATGCCTTTGGAGAGCATCATCAAATAGCCAGGCAACCTCATAGCACGCATCGTTTCCCGCCTCCTCTCTGCTCACGATCACCCTCTTGTAATCCTGGTCTGCCGTATCTGGAATGACGGTGTTGTCTTTGAATCCCACTGCCTCCCCATCTGATCTCGCTACCTCCTCCATTTCCTTGAGGAGTTCAAGCCTGAGGTTGAGGCTGAGGCAGCCTGTGTTGCAGAGGTTGAGCACGAAGTAGGGAAGAGTGGGGTAAAGAGGCCTCCCTATGTAGACTGTTAGTAGAGGAAGTCAAGTAAGAGGGGGAGGGAGAGGTCTCTCTGTGTAGAGAAGGAAGTTGAGGAAGATGGAGAGGAGAAAGGGAAGCGAGGGAACTCGCAGAAAGCTCTCATTTTGGACCATGTTTCTCCCCTTCATTACCTGCTCGTAGGCCAAACCTTGTCGAGCACATCGTTGTGCCCATAATGCGTCCCTACCATGTTATTGTCGTGAATCATGAATGATACCAACGTCCACACCATCGCTATGAAGACGTAGAGGGTGACAAGGGGCTTAGGTGTGGCAAGGGAGGAAGGGAGAGTCTCCCTATGGAAAGTAAGCGAGGAAAGGGCTGTTGTCGTCCGCGGGAAGAGCGCGGAGGGCTAGAAGCAATTCAAGCTGGAGTGATGGAGTTTGAATTTGCATGATAGCATTCAAGATGTTGAGCTACCTTGTCCAGCATTGTGCCATATATGGTAGTCTCCAGCTTCCATTAGATGACCGAAGCAAAGTACCCAGAAATGTTGGAATAGTTACCTCAAGGCTCTACAATTATTGAGGACAATTGTTTAGAAGCCAGAGGGGTGTAACTGAACTATTATTATTTCAATTTGTGCACAAAATATTATTTTCTAGGAAGTATTTATGGATCCATCAATAGCATTATGGGTATTCTTGATGCCCCATGGTTAAATGGCTAGAGCATCGCAAAGGGAATATTCCACAACCTAGGAAGGGAATAGTAAACATTGAGCTCATAAGTTAATATGGGTATTCTTGGTGCACCTTGAATAAATGCCTAAGAGCATCGTGAAGGGAATATTCTATAATTCGAGCAAGGCAGACAAAAATATATTGGGCCCAGAAGTAGATTGCACCCTAGTGCAAGCACATAAATGAAGATGGATCCTTAGATTATAGAACGCAGTAGCATTGCATACGAATGGTGCATTAGCATGTGAAGTGCATCTAGAGATGCCCACAACAGTGTGTAAAGCATGTATCGTGTGTGTGTGTGTGTGTGTGTTTACAAGACTAATGACATTCCCACTTTAATCTTCCACATAAAAAATAGACAAAACTTTGATAAATGAATCACATAATAGACAAGGTCAAGTATGATATGTCTACAACCAGATGGTACAACTTAGCATAGCTAAGGCATAAATAATTGACCAGCATTGTACTTTGCAGATGATATCAAAGGAGCTCCACTCACCTACATCCATCCACAAAAAATACATATTAAAACAAGAACCTTTCAATGTGGGACCATAGGCTTCAATGCAAAGCTCTACTTGTTATCAATGTCTCAATATCAAAAGCAAATGCAAACACCTATCAAATCATTGCCCTTAGCAACAGGTACATATTAGGCAACTCAATGTATGAGTATAAGCCTTCACTTGTTCCAGACAAAAGTTAACATATCATGAAGTCATATTTCAAAAAACTTTGTATGACTAGTGGTAAGTAGCAAGTACATCTAGCTATTACTTTGCATAAATCCGAAAGAGAACAAGCAATCGTTTGTTTTACAAAACACCATACCATAGCTCAAAATATTACAAGACCCAAAAACAATAGACGAACTATGAACACTTATAGGAATAAAAGAGGAGATGCTTATTGAATTATGTTTAGGAAAAACAAACCAATAGGATGGCCTGTGAATGGGGCACAAGGAGTTTTTATGACCATGTCCACATCCAAAGGGAAGAATATTGTGTGGATACAATTCTCACATACGGAGATAGGAATGAGAAAAATACACAATTACATTAAAGCATTTTCCATTAACATAAATTTAGAATTTAAACCAAAAGTTGTCCACACATATGGACTTGCATACACAACTTATTCATGTGTTACAGATATTGAAAATTTATATTTACTCGAGCTACTTCAAAATGAGCACTTGAACGTAGAGAACGATGTCCAAAATGAAATGGAATACCACAACAAGATAAAAGGTACAAGAATATATAACATAATTATTCAATCTTTAAATCTAGGGTCCTTGCCAAAATAAAATGAAATGGAATACCACAACAAGATAAAAGGTACAAGAATATATAACATAATTATTCAATCTTTAAATCTAGGGTCCTTGCCAAAATACGAACTAGACATTTAATACAAATTTAATACAAACATATATTATTTGCGTACAAGAACCTAGAACTATAGATTATGGTAGTTACATACCTCAAAGTTTCAACACAATCCAAAGATTCTCCACTATTGATTCTTGAATATTAATAAACAATTCTCTATTACTTCAAGAATCTCATACATATAGCCACAAAGCATTTGAAATTACAAAAGCTCATATTTCCAAGCAAAATAATCTTTATATTGTTTTCAACATATGTATACCACCAATAAATAATGTCAATCTATTATTAGTTTGCTACAAAAATCATATACAAAATAAAAGATAAATAACACAATATTCCTAGGTGATTTCAACATCAACCTATCTAAAAACCATTACTTCAAAAAATGATGGGAAGCTACAACTATCATTTTGGTTTTTTATTTTTATTTTGAAGGAAGATGTCAACTTTCATTAGAGGAGTCATTAGCCCCAAGAAGTAACCAAAATACAAAAGTGGCCAACTAACATGGGTAGACTACCCATGATCTATGCTTGACAACAAGTTATAAACTAAAAAAGACTCAAAAACCCAAAGTACTCAAGTCGATCAGATGGGAGGCAACCAACATATCTTTTCTACTAACCACTACCCTCAAATATAATAGCAAGTCTTTCAACTAACCCATCAACATATCTTCCCAATATCCCTATTGTTGATTTGAAAAACAAACTATTTCGAATTGACCAAATAGCTAAAAACACAATAGCCTACAAATACTATTAGCAAGCTACTAAGGTTGACAGCATACCAAAGTAGCACCCATGAGGGCTTATCTCCACTTGAGCCTCAATGAGAAATGGGCCATTGAACCCACATTTTCTTATTGTAGGGGCCAACCTTATCTAAGTCCTTTTGGTAACAGAGCATGCCTAGAGAAGATGAGTCACATCTTCCACACTCTTGCCACACAATGGGTAACTAGGATTCATTTTCAACCACTTAGAAAGTTTGCCCTTAAAGGTGACCACATGTGCATGATCTTCCAAAGCAGGAAGCTGCAACCCTTTTATATATCACATAAGTGAGAAGAACATCATCTCATCCTCCATAAAATTCTTGTATATTTCTCTAGACATGACCTTGTGCACACAAGTCTTACTGATGATCCACTGACTCACTCTCTAATGTAAAGAAGCAATGCAATGCCATCCCTCAAGGGTATTACTAAGCACTCAACAAATCAATTTTAATTGATCTTTGATATAGGCAATTGAAAACTAGCAGACCCGCCTTGAGTCCCAGACTTGCATCCAAGACTGGATTCCTTTCTTATATACATTTCTAGCACAAGGTAAATCCAACCATGCTAAAGCTTTGCCATTCATGGTAATTTCTAAGCTCCACTGCAAGTCCTCATGAAGACTGGCATCACCTTGTTGCCCATGCCTTCCTTTCCACCGCAACATACTCTCACAAAACTTCCATGCCTCAACTAATCCACTAATTAGATTAGAACCCCAAGTTTTTAGTGGGAACTAGAAGCATAATCTGTCATTCTCAAATTCGTTCCTCTAGAATTCACTTGCTTTCCTCTCCCTTGTTCAATGAATCGTTAAGTACACTCTACCCATGGTGCATGACAGTCAAAGAGACGTGGTAACCATTTAGAAATCAAGGAGAGGGCTCTCTTTAAAATCACTAGGAATTCTTAGCCCTCCACAAGCATTAGGGGCTTCCAAAACCTCCCATAGAACATAATGCCACCTATGTCTATCTCCCTCCTCTACCCATAAGATTGCTCTCAAGAGATTTTCAATTAAACATCCATATAGAGGCCAAATATGTTGTGGTGGATGCTTTAGAACATGCACTCTAGAATTCCATCCCAAAGGTAACCATGCTACTACCTAATTTTTGTTCAAATCATATCCTTGAACCAATTGAAATGCTGCCTAAGGCAGATCCCCACCCCCAAAGGAGGCCCCTAATAATAAATGATACCACTCTCCACCCAATTCATAGGATGATCACCAACCCATTCAAGAAGGGACCCCAAATCACTCCTCATAGGCAAAAGTCTTTGACCAAATTCAGACCAAACAAGACACCTCACAACCTTGTTAAGGACTTCACAAATATTGTCAACATTGTTGCGGGATTCCAAAGTTAGGATTACCATTTCATCAATGATTTGCAAACAAATTCACAATAAAGGCACACTACATAATACAAAAAGCAAGGGGGCCAAAGGAGACCCTTGCCTCATAGACTTATGTAGTACGAACCTGCCCATTGCTGCCCCATTCAAACATAGCACAATTAAAGCATTTGCAAATAATGCACATACCATTCTACCAATTCCCTGTCGACTCCCAATTCCTCTAGTACTGCTAAAAGAAAATCCCATCTTTCTCTATCATACACCTTGTCAAAATCAAACCCAAGAGAATGCATCTTTGTCCAAGAGCAACTACATATGCAAAAGGGACATTGAGAATATTCTCAAAGATATCTTTGGACTGAATAAAAATATTATGGTCTCTATCAACTGCCAACATATAAATTGCTCTTATTCTAGAAGCCAAAGCCTTAACAATGATTATAATTTATAGGAAGTATTCTAGAAGCCAAAGCCTTAGCAATGATTTTATAGGAAGTATTTAGCATAGAGAACCTATTTTACCTTTTGGGAAATAGTTTGATCAACCCAACATTAACATTGTCTGATAAACTCACCCTTCAACATAGGTGCAGTAGACATAGCCACGAAGTCCTTCAAAAAGGATACATAAAACTCAGTTGTCATCCCATTTGACCTTGGGACTTATCATCCTTCAACTCTTCAAATTTTCCCACAACTCCATCTCAGTAAAAGGCCTTTCAAGGCCACACCTCTATACCCTTGAGACCTTTGTTGTCACTCCTACTTACACTTCATGGAGCTTTCTGTCCAACTAAACATCTTGATTACTTACAGAAACCTCAATGCACCCCAATTTCTCTTTGAGCACCTCTACCATATGCCAATATGTAGTAATCACACTATCATTAACATCATAGGATCAATAGTCTCACGTGCTTATTTTCTTGTCATAGCTATAAATAAGAGGGACCTCTGTTCTCTCCATTTCTTCACCTTGCAAGGAATCCTTTAAACAACTAAAAGAGTGGCCACATATCTACTATGCCCCTCAGCATATCTTGAGAGAAACCAAATGTTCATCTAAGTTTCTTCTCGTAGACTACATTTGAGCATCCCAGGTATCAGCGCACCCCTTATTACTTGATCCCATTTAACACAAGGATCCTCCACACCCTTAGAGAACTTTCGCTAAACCCTTCAAACTTCCTCACAAAATTATTCATCAACTTATTGAACTTATGATGAGGAACATCTACTGGTCAACCACTATCCACCGACACTAAGGAAAAAGACTAGATCACATGCATATGATCCAAAATCTAGAATAGGGGCACACATCAACCATCCTTCCTCAAACACATAGAATCAATCAATTGTGCTGGCCTTAAACTACTCCCCCAATCTCCTATCATTTGCATTCTACAGAATCGACAATAATGTACAACCACGAACTTGACCACATATGGAGGAAAATAGCAAAGGATCAAACAAGCTCTAGAACATATTGGATGAACCATTCAATAAACATCAATAATACATATCATACATACAACCACTATGCACAAGTAATTGTATCAAAAGAAGAGAACTCTACATTTCAAATAATATATTGACTTGGGCAGACTTACAAGTAATGGAGGGGCAAGATTGGTTGCCTTTGTTGTTATGCATAGTAGGCTACAATTGCTAGCAAAGCTGCATTCCCATTCCCAATCTTATTACTACTCTATCAAGGTCATTGGTTGGTTGAGATCTAATATGAGCCATCCATTTACGATACTCTAAAAGTAGGAATACCTAAAATAAAAGCAACCGTTGGAAAACTCTTTAACCATTCATCAACAACTAAGCAAACACAGAACTCAGAATTAAACATCAAAGTGACTCATCAGCACAAAAAACTCACCACAACAATATCCACATAATTTAAAATAAGGTGAATGATAATAAATCATACATAAGGCCTGCCCAAGATCCAAATAGCGAACGAAAGAGGGCGGAGATGATGAGTTGAAAGCGATGAGAGAGAGAGAGAGAGAGAGAGAGAGAGAGAGAGAGAGAGAGAGAGAGAGAGGCCGAATTGAAAGGGATGAGGGAGACAAAGAGAGAGACAGAGAAAAAAATGTTTGGGGCATGCACCAATCACAGTCCCTCAAAAACGTGAATAAAAAATAAGCATGTATTTTTGCTTCTACTGAGCATTGCCTTCACTTAGGCCTCCTCGTGGTAGGCCAAAAACCATTTTAAAAAACTTAAAAAATATTAAACATTAGTAAAAATATGTGAAGTGTACCATCATTTTATTAAAAGAGATATTTACAAAACTACTACCAAAAGTCGGATATCGATTCAAAAAGTTGCTTTTAGACTACCAAAATAAAAAACAACAGCAGTAATACAGCTGCGCATTACTTCGTCTTGATCATAAACACAAGATCAACATTGAAATTGAAAACACAATCCTTGAAACTCCCATCAGATATTAAGCTTCCTCCACCTCCAAGAACCACGCAATACAACTCCTTCATAAAGCTCACATCGCTCATCTTAAGAAGCGCCTCGTCATCAACATCAGCCAACAAACCGAAAAAACCACCTCCAACACGATCCCAGCAGAGATATGACCACAAACTCCAGCAGATTCAAGAGGCACTACATTAGATCCATTGCCACAAAATCCAAGAACAGAAGCAGTACCCAAAGTACTAAAAGAAACACCACCAAACTTTCGAAGAAGAACACCAGCTGCACTAGAATAACCCAAACCAACAGAAACCGAAGCAACAACCGAGCCGCTACCAACAAAACCAAAAGAATAAAGCAGCATTATTCCCATGTGAACCTGAAACACCAACAATAGTAGTACTGTAAGGAACAGCACCACAATTCACACCAACCAAACCACCTAAACCACCATCAACACATCATCTGCACCAGAATTCACACCACCATAGCCACCAATATCTTTAACCTTCCTCCTCACAACACCATCCACATTCTTACAATACAAATCCATATTCTTCTGCAAAAGATCATCATAACTGCGTAAATTCCCAGCTTTCATCAAACGAATTTGCAGCTAATTCCAGCATCGTGTCAACCTTCACAGACTCGCTCGTGTCATACTTATGCAAACTATTGGCTCTCTTGTGATGAGTCACCTTCATTGCAACCTCTTGAGGAACCCTGCACATTCCAAGCTTTGTTGCAAGCATAGCCCGAAGGCTACAATTTGAAAAATTGCCAGGAAAACCAACTGAGTCCATCATAGTCTTCACGAACTGACTTAAACCCTTAAGACTCACAGGATTCCTATTGTACCAAACCTACATAACGAAAACCAATCCATTACACAAACAAAACACAAAACCACGACAAAGAACAAAAAAACACTCACCACAGATCTCGGGTTATCAATAACCTGCATGAACACATGCATACCCTGATTACAACCACTTGCATCCTCATGTAAGTGTTTCTCCAAGCTGATCATACGTGAATGCATCAATTTTATGAGCAAAAACCTATGAGCAGGTTTATTCGAGCGTGTTTTTCAAGAGATTTAAAAAAAAGTATATCTTTAGGAAACATGGTTTTTACACTTTTATTTTCACTAGAACTAGATCCCTTTATCATAATAATATACAGACTACTCACTCATTCATTTTTACACAACATAATTTTCTTATTTATAGACATCCCTTTATACCCCTGTTATTACCTTAAAAATGTGTTGAAAAATAATTCCTTTAAGAAACATCGCTCATAATCACTTTCAATGTAATATTATTATACATATATAATTACTTATTAACACATTTATATCATATGGCAATATCTTTCTAGTGTTTTTATAGCATAAATAACAAGATATTTATGGACATGTTTCCAAAAAAGTTTAAATTACTATCAATAAGTATTAACTTGCCTTATATATCACTCTCATAAAATACATGTAATATTTAATACTACATATGCAAGATTTTCCAAAATTTAACCCCATAGATGTGCTCAAATGGGGTGTTTCGATCAATTTGAGTGGTTCAATGACTATATTTCGACATTGGATATGAAAGTTATGTCACTTTTAAAAGTGTTGTCTAAGGTAGTTTCACTAGCGAAACTACCTTGGAAGACCTACTTCAAAGGGGTTTCACTGGTGAAACTACCTGGATGGCTTGCTTCAATGAGTTTTCTTTAAAGAAACCCTTTCATGAAGATAGGTTGAGAGAGGTTTTTCAATGTCAGCCCCTCTTAAGTAAAAGTTGTAAGGAGGATCATAAGGGAATTTTCATAGAGAAGCCTACTCTACATGTGGTTTCTTCAAAAGCCATCCCATTATGTTCTCACCATTCCTAAAGATTCACGTAAATATTTTGTATAAAATAGGCATTGCTATAATACTTTGCATATTTCTAAGTGAAACTTTGTTTTCTTCTTATCCGTTTTTGCCATATTTTTGCATAGTTGGAAGCTTTTTTTTTCCTTCGCTCGGATGCTCAGAAGATTTTGCTCAAAAAATGCTCGTCCCCATCATACATTAGAACCACATCTGATTCATGAACCCACACAGCATGCCTGATATCACCTCAAACCACATGCATATGATCCAAAATGCTAGAATAGGGGCACACATCAACCATCCTTCCTCAAACACATAGAATCGATCTATCCTACTGGCCTTAAACTACTCCCCCAATCTCCTATCATTTGCATTCTACAGAACCGAGACAACAATGTACAACCATGAACTCGACCACATATGGAGGAAAATAGCAAAGGATCAAACAAGCTCTAGAACATATTGGAGGGACCATTCAATAAACATCAATAATACATATCAATAACAAGTTGAAGTTACTTCAAGGGGCTTGCCTTGTTCACCCTGATATTTGTTTGGGTTTTGCTAGTGAATTTTTTTAAATTTTTTCTTGATCTTGTTTTAGTTTTGGGTAGGTGTTTTTTTATGGTAGTATATAGTAGTGAATGGCCTATCCAATAGATGTAGTTTGTGCCTGATTGCACCTCATGTTGTATTGTGTTGGTCTAGATGTGGTCGATAGTTGTACCGTATATTGTTGTCAGCTGTTGTTCTTATTATTTGCTACATATTGTGGAATGCCATGCTTTCTTTTAGCCATTCTGTTTGCACCGTCCGGGAGTAGTAGTTGATGTTGAAGTCCCCTACAACGTAAGTCTGTGTATTTTCTGGTAGCACCTCCATCATTCCGTTGATGATTTGTATCATAGTTTCTATTCTGGCTCTTGGTGATTTGTATGTGTTAATGATTGCTATTCTTCTATTTGTTTTTGTTTCGAACGATGAAAGGAGGCACTCGTAGTCAGAATCATTTTTTTCTTCACGTCGAAGTAGGGTCACCAGCTCTTCTTTGAAATATGTAGCCAACCCTTGTCAAGTCATTGTTGTGATGCTCTCAAATGATGGTAGTTCTAGTGTGGAGTTTTGTTTTGGGTGGGGTGTGTTTTCTTGGAAGCATAGTATGGTCGCTCGGAGGATGCTCTCTATGTTTAATATATCGTCTTTGTGAAAACTAGATGAGCGTGTATTAAGACTTTGCAATGTTTTGATATTCTCTTTCGCCGAGGCGAAGTTTATTTGTTTGATAGGCTGAATGTTTTCTGTACGTAACCTTGCCATCTCTTGGGGAACCTGAGGGTCGACCTTTATTTTTTTCCTTTCCAATTTGTTGAGGAAGTAAAGTTCTTTTGGGTCATAGATCCTCGACAATGCCATGTAAACAAGGCCATACATTCGGATTCCCATGGGGTCTAATGCAAGTGTAACGATGAACGATTCTCCCAGCCATGGATTGGAAATTGTTGTCATATGACTATATTCAAATGGTTGTTCCCTACTTGAAACTCTCGCGTGATTTGGTGTATTGGTGTCCAACTTTTGTATGTGGTTTCATCGTAGATTGATCTATTTTTGTAGTGACTTCTTGCCCCTGTTCTTTCATCGTTGAATTGGACCAACACAGTGGTTTGAAGACTCCGTCCCCACCGTTAACTATCCCGTCGTCGATGTCTAAGTTGCCCGAGCAAATCTCAATGATCATTCTTGGTTTCAATCGCAGCAGCCCACAAGTTTTCCTTGGGTCTATTGGGATGGAAACTATTTTGCTGCATGTCATGTTTTTGATATCAACAAGCCCGAGAATGTGTGGCTCCTCATTGATCATTTTGAAGACGTACTCATTGTGGTTGTTCTTTGCATTGTTTGTGTAGAAAAGATGGGGCACATTGATTTTGTCTAGCGGGTTCTTTAAGTGGGTTATGTTCAGTTCATTGATATCCTCCCTCGGTCTCCATAGTACAATGCATTTGATAGGCTTGCTTGCGTCGCTTGTTGGGGTGGCCGTAGGAAGTTTCTCATTTCGACTTTTCCCATATCGGCTCCTAGGTCAAAATTTTCCGATGGGGCTTGGCGTTGTTGTTTGCTTATGGCTGCACTAGAGTCGCTTTGTTGGGGCAGTGATACTACTTGGGATGGCTTGTTCCTTTGGAAAATAGTTTGGTTGTTGTCAATGACTTACTGGTGGTCTTGGTACATATCCTTCCATGTCTAGCTTGTGTTGGTCAATGTGTGTTCCACCACCTAGAATGGTAGGTAAAGTAAGCATAATTCCCTGTAATGGTTTTTCGGGTCTTTTACTAGGTTGTAATTATTGAACCGTATTATTCTCTCCTTCTTCCTTTTTTGGGTGTTTTGTCCCTTGATTGTGTAGTTGCTTACGAATGAAGCCAGGCAGAGGTTTTGGAGGTCCTGTTTCATATTTGCGTATTTTGCAATGATGTCTTTGAAGAAGCCTATCAGTGCTTTCTGGTTTAAGTAGCTCGAGTTCTGCACGTCTCTTGAGTAGCATTGTCATGTCTTTGAGCGAGCTTGTGTTTATGTAGGTGAACTCCCTTGTTGCACTTGTGAGCAGGAGGGATAGGCAAAGGTACACTTATTACGCATTGATGTGCTACGTATTCAAAATCGCATTGCCCACTTTTCGAACATGCTCTCTTGCTGAAGCATTGGCTTTGAAACTTTTGGCGATTGCGCTTTTGACGGCTTCATTTTTTTCTTTGTCAACTTGGTCATGTATGATGTGCACACTGCAATATGATGCAGCCCCATGAGGGTTCAGGACATATTGTATGTCCGTGTTTACACCCCACAACTTTGTTAAAACCGGGTTACATGCTACGATTGAGGATGTAAACATCGTTTACACCCCACAGCTACGATTGAGGATGTAAACTACCATGTTACATGCTTTAGCCCAGAAAGCCTTTGGCAAATCTTTCCCTTTCATTATACTCCGGCCCATTTCGCAGATGACACGCATCTTGTGTTCTACTACTCCATTTTGCTGTGATGTATGTGGCGGGGGTTTCTGCCTCTTGATTCCATGACTTTTGTAGTAACTTTCGAATTCAGTCAATGTGAACTCTCCACCTCTATCTGATCTCAGCTTCTTCACCTTCCTCCCCGATTCTTTCTCGACCATTACATGCCATTCCTTGAACCTACTGAAAGCCTCGTCTTTCATCTTCAAAAAGTATATCCATATCCTTCTACTGTAGTCGTCGATCAGCGTCATGAAGTAGAAGGAACCACCCAAAGCTTCCATCTCCATCTTTCCGCAGAGGTCCGTGTGAACGAGCTCTAGAGGAGCCTTTGCCCTGCTGGCCTCTTTAGCAAAGGGCTGCTGATGCTCCTTGCCCATCATGTAACCAAACCTCTCATGCCATAGCTTAGTGTTCTTCACATCCGCTCAAGCATTGAAAGCTAAGAGTTCGTAAATGTTGTTGCGCCATGTACCTTTGACAATGACCTTTCCTTGAAGATCCAAGATCTGTGCACCATTCTTATCGAATTGAACTTTGAGGTCCCGATCCATGATCGCAGAAACAGACAAGTTCCTCTTGATATCTGGCACATAAAGAACATCGGACAATTGTTTTACAACTCCATCTGACTTGAGAGCAATCATACCTTTTCCTTTTGCTAGACATTTTGCATCATTGCCTATTGCTACCATGATGTCATTCCCTACCGACTGTAGAGAGGTATACCAATCCTTCCGACTGGTCATGTGGCGCGATGCACCACTGTCAATGATCCAAGGTTCATCCACAGGTCCATGAACTGCCTCCATGCAAATCTCCTCAATTGCGATGAACAGCTCTATTGGTACTGCCTGCGCGCTGTTACTGGACTCTTTCTTTACTCCGTTCTTCTCATTTGCAATCTTCTTGCGGCACTCATTCTGCTTGTGCCCTGCCTTGTTGCAATAGAAGCACTTGATCTTCTTCTTTCTCTTTTTATCATCAGAAGAAGATGGGTTACCAGAGTCCTTACCCTTACCTTTCTTTGATCCGGTCCAGAAAGCTGAATCTTCTCCAGTCCTCGTCTTTTGATGCATCTCCTTCTCCAAAAGCATCGCGCTGAAATCCTCAAAGTTGAGGGGCGGATTTCTGTTCCGCGTATTCAGCGCTGTAACAAGACCGTCGTACATTGGTGGGAGAATTCATATGCACCTTCGTGCTAGATTCTCACTGGTGATGGTGATGCCAATCGCAGTCATCTAATCGCGCAGATTCTTCACCTTGGTGATGAACTTCTCTACCGCTTCAGACTCAGACAACTTCTCGTCGTGAGTTGAGTATTTAGATTCTGAATCCATGTCTGATTCGTGGTCTCGTACTGATTTTTCAAGACCATCCATGCCGCCTCCATTGTGGTGACATGTTGAATTAACACCATGATGGAATCACTAACACTGCAGACAATAGAACACAGTGCATTTGCATTTGTTCTTGTCCACGCGAGAATCTCATCCGTAGTTGGTACTATCTGTTATCCTGCATTGGCTGGATCCGGTCTCGGAACCGCCAGCCTCACGTCCACCCCAGTAGCAGTGTCCCAAAGCTCATATGCGCTTAGGATGGTCTTCATCTTGAACTTCCAGAGAGGATAGTTAGAGCTGTCCAACTTTCTGCTTTCGCCGAACGATGGGATTCGCAGTCTTGCTGGCTGGGCTATCTCTCACAATCTGCTCGCAAACAGAAACACACTACCAAATCTTCTTGCTAGAGTCCAGGCTCTGATACCATGTAACAAAATAATACAACGTCTATGCTCAACACATAACAGGATCTCGTATGCAAGAGAGAAAACAAGATAGTATGGAGAATCAAAAATTTGATTACTGTAGAATTGATACAATTGATGGCACTGCCTCCCAACCGTGCACTCCTGTGAAAGAAGCTTCGATGGCGTGCCGAAAATAGTAGAAGATGGAGGCTAGATGCTAAGGAATCAGGGTTGCTGTAGCCAGTGATGATGCATGGGGAAATAAAACCACACTTATATGATGGGGATAGGTTCAACGATTGGTGAACATCAACATGACCCTTGCGAAGGTATGGCAAGGGATGTATTCATCGTTGTAGGTGGGTTGAGTGGTCCTTCGGGGGGGGGGGGGGGGGGGGGATTTTTTGCATGGGTGAAGAAAGCCCACTTATTTGGTAAGTGGTAGGTTCATTGATTAGTGAACATCAACAATGAGACTTGCATGTGGCGGTGGTAGGTTTAATGATACATGAACATCAACAGTGACACATCTTTAAGGGAGCTTAATAGGTCTATTTTGATCTAAGAATTATTGTAGCTACATAACCAAGGTCATGAATATGATATTGTGATCTAATCCATACTTTTTCTCAAGGTGAGTGAAAGAGGTAAGAAATGGCTTTGAGGATGCATTTCCTTAAGTGGTGGGAATTTTCGCATAAGTTTGGGAAAAAGGCGTTGGAAGGCCATTACCACATCAGTTTATGGAGAGCCCATGTAAAAAAGGAATGAATGCTCCTTAGGTTTCTTTGATGGGTTTTAATCAATGGATGATAATTGAATAATTAAAAAAAGGTATATTTGAGAACCTTCTTTTGATAACATGCATAATTGTACAAGGAAGCAAGAAGATAGGGACAAGAAGGGTAGAAAAAGTCATCATGTTCATGAAAAGAAGGTGAAGTCAGGACATGAGGTCAAACATTTGATTAATAGTAACACATTGATGACAACTAACATCAGGCCTCCTAACAAGTCATGGAGTGACAAGACCAATTTGTATGAAGTAGAGTCGTCCATCTTGTGCAAACTTCCACTTATTGCAAATCAGATAAAGTGGAATAGTAGCTTTTATAGGGATTATAATGAAGGCTCCTTAGGTTTCTTTGATGGGTTTTAATCAATGGATGATAGTTGAGCAATTCACCTTCTTTTGGATAATTATACAAGCAAGCAAGTCAGCAGGAAAATCAATCTCTAGATATTTACGAGCAGCTCATCTTGAGGAAGATGGGGAGGAGAAGGGTATGAAAAGTCAATGACATCATGTTCATGAAAAGAAGGTGAAGTTGGGACGTGACCTCAAAGAGTTGGCCAATAGGAACACATTGATGAGAACGAACATCAGGCCTCCTAACAACTGCAAACTTCCAATTATTGCAAATCATATAGAGTGGAATAGTGGCTTGTATAGGGATGAGAATAATAAGCCATGATAAGAGGGACTTTTCTTTAATAAAAAAAGGTGCGCTTATGTTTTGAGAGAATTATTTCATGGTATGTTGTTTGTATTTAGCCTCAATTATGGCACCCAACTTGTTATTGCTATGAAAACTGTGCCTACATTGGTGCCTCCCCTGCAGAGCAGAAGCCGATGATGACGGACCCTGGAAGCGGTTTCTGTAAGGACGACGGAATCTACTACAGCAAACGAGACCCAGTGCCACTGCCGGACGATCCTTTCCTTTCGTTGCCGGAATTCCTCTTCCAACAGCCCCGCTTCAACCCCAACTCCATCGCCTACATCCATGCCCTCTCTCACCATCGCCTCACCTATGGCCTCCTCCGTTCTCACGTCCTCTCCGTCGCCTCCGGCCTCTCCCTCTTCGGTGTCCTCCCTGGTGATGTCCTCCTCCTCCTCTCCCCCAACTCTATCCCCTTCTCTGTCCTCATGCTCGCCTCCATGTCCCTCGGCGCCGTCGTCACCACCACCAACCCCCTCAACCTCCCCTCCGAAATCGCCTCGCAGATGGCTGACTCCGGTGCTAAGTTCGTCGCCACCATCCCAGCCCTCCTCAACCGCGTCTCCGACCGCGTGGCGCAGCTGAAGCTGCCCTTGATCCTCATGGAAGACGAAGAGACAGCGACCGAAGCCGTGGCAGCGGCCGGGATTGCGCCCTGCATTTCTCTCACGGAGCTGCTGCGTGCGGACCCTGCCTGCCGAAAGCTTCCGCTCCATCGGATTCGGCAAGACGACACGGCGGCGTTGCTATACTCTTCCGGCACGACGGGGAGGAGCAAGGGAGTTATCATCACGCACAGGAACTTGATAGCACAGGGGCTGTTGCTTCTATATAAAGAAGACGAGTCCTGGGCTTCCAACGTCTACTTATGCCTTATTCCGATGTTTCATGTCTATGGTCTAGCCTTTTTCGGATGCGGAGTCCTCGTCAGAGGTTGCACTATCGTGCTACTACCAAAGTTTGATATGGTTCACATGTTAGCTGCCATTCAAAAGTATAGAGTCACGCATATGCCCGTGGTACCGCCCATCCTTATAGCTTTAGCCAAGTTGCGCATCGTAGACAACTACGATCTGTCCTCTCTTACAAATGTCGGGTCTGGAGCAGCGCCGCTGAGCAAGGAGGTGATTGCCGCTTTTAATGCTCGCTTTCCCAATGTTCGCATTGCACAGGTAAAAACGTGCTTGATTGTTGCTATCTCAGATTCCAATAGGTTTCATTCGCAAAATGCTCAAGTGCGATGCTCATTATCATTGCTTGCGTGATATCGTGCGTGTCGAGGTTTCTTTACCTGGCAACCTGAGTTTTATATTAGCCCCTTATTCTTCGCAATAGTAAATTCTCGCTGTTAATAGAAACATGCCAAAATCAAGAAATCAACAGCTAGTGTTCGTCTCTTCATTGGGGACGACGTTTTCAGGTTCTCAACACGAATTCACAGTGCTCCACCATCAGGCCCATATGATTCACCGCTAGTCTCCACAGTTCACATCGTGCATCCTTCCTGAACTAGACCGACTTTTCTTTTTCTTCTGCTTAAGCGAAATGGTGCTTTTTTTGAATTCCTAAAATTCCCAAAGGGCTTGTCTTTGCCATACGTCTTGACTTTCCAAAGAGTACAAGTATGCAAGTCGCAGGTTACGTGAATCTTTTTAGGATCTATTGAGATGCTATCTGAAGAAATGACTTGTCTCAAATACTTCAGGTTGGAGCAAACAATATCAACATTGATGTAGGTCAAATTTTATTCGAGAACAATAAATACTTGGTGGAGATGCTTTAGATAGCCTCAAAGGATGAGAAGAGGATCCTGGAGAAGTCAAAGTCCAATCTTCCAGCCAGTCTTGGAGTTCCAAAGAAAGAAGCGGAACAAAAGGCAAAAGCATAGAGTCATTTGTTGCCACAAAGGATGATAATGAGAGCCCAATCCATATGTAGCGGCTGCTAGGAGTTCCAAAGGAAGAAGCGGAACAAAAGGCGAAAGCATAGAGTAATTTGTTGCCACAAAGGATGATAATGAGAGCCCAATCCATATGTAGTGGCTGCTAGAGAAAAGGGGAGCATAGTATTAGCATCATCTATAACATCAGCAACTGAAGTAATGCCTTTAAACGAGACAAAGTAGGAACGTCGAGGTTCTTGTAAAGCCAGGGGAGGCTGAAAGACTTTTGACCAGTAAATGCTTTCAGCTCTCAAAGAATTCCTAAGCAAAGATTGCCGTCCAGTCCATTCCAGATGAGAAAGAACATGCTTCCAGTCAAGAAGCAAGCGGGAGACAAAAGGGCAACCAGGCAAAGTGCCATCAGTGCAGCCAAAAAAGAAATCCCATCGATCGAGTTGCCAATGACCAAACGTAGAAATACTGATATGAGTGACCAGAGTCCTAATCATAAGAGCCCAAGGCTGATCACCTTGCAGAAATTGCAGCAACATTTACCCCCTGTGGGCAAGAATATGCACATGAATATCCGTGATGTTCAATCCACCATGCATCTTGGGAGAACAAATGTGATGCATCGAAAGCAGCCTGAGACTTTTTCTGCCATGTTTGGATTGCCAGCTCTCTCTCTCACACACACACACACATGGATTAATATATGTGTAAAATAATAAATAAATGATAATAAAATGAAATGTATAACCAAGGAAACCCATTACAAATAACGTGAGGATTTTGCACCTAGTCCCTTTTCCGAGCCCTCCATTCCTTTCTTTGGACTTTGCCTGCCCTTATGGCTGGCCCACTCTGCTGCCTCAGACCTGCTCTTTTCCAGGGCTAGATCTACCCTCCAATCATGGCCATCCAGCCGTTTCTATGCTTGGCCTTCCGTTCAGCCCTTCATACATGGGTATATTATATGCTGTCTCTTGTTTTGCCTATATGGCATCCATGCTGATACAGGCATGCATGGTAGCCCATGTAGATCACTCTCATAGATCTGCCCATATGGCAAGGTTATGGTATGCCTACGTGCCACCCCTTCTACACCCGTAGTTGCTATAGGTGTCTTAACACTCCCGTGAGATACCATTGTTCTGCTTGTGTCTGCGAGGTGTAGGAGGTATGAAACCTGTGCAGAATCACTTGTGACCTAGTGAGCAGTAGTTAGCAAGAAGCATTAGTAATCTTCAAGTTGTGGCTATGTTCCCCACTGTAGACCTTTAAAGACTAATCATGCTCCCATTAGCAGCAGGAGTCTGCTCAAGATAGGCATCTCCATGGTAAGCTTATTCCTCATTCATGCACCTCAATATTTGGTGATGTGTCTTCGATACTAAACCGTCATTTATTGTTCTTGCTGCTCAGCTTGTTCATTATCATGCTTGTTGTCATATGTACATTTAATTTGGCATCCTTTTCTAAGGTTCTGAGTGTGGGCACATCCAGTATGATGCTTGCACGAACATGCTTGTGGATTATGGGTCCATGGTTGGTTTAATGGTTATCCACCTTTTTCACCTGGGCTTTGATTTTTTCAACCAAGTTTGCTATTGTCATCCCCGTCTGTAATGCTTCCATTATTGTGCCTGTTTTGTGCAGATTTTCATTGTGATTTCTATCATCAAGCTTCCCTGCCTCATTTACTTAGAACACTTCATCAGTTGTATAGCATACTGGTGTACCGATCTGTCATAGCAGCTTTTCCTTGCTGTCATGTTGGTTTCCATTATTTGTGCTGCTGTTTATTTTTCCTTCAGAGTTCTGATGTGCATAAGAGTTTCCAGCATTTGGTGTTGTGATGTATTGGCAAGAAACTCCACTTCAACACTGACCATCTTTGAAGCTTGAACAAATTGATTCTACCCCCGAAATTTGCATCAAATCCATCAGACATAGTTTGAGCTTGCTGAAAGCTCTCTTTTTTTCTGATTTGAAGGCAACCTTTGGCTTGAGGTGTGCTTCCCAAAAATTAAAGATATTCCCACCTCTGATGTCATCGATGACTCCATCTCCATCAAAATCCCTTTTGCGTCAGTCTCATATGCATGCTAAGCTCTGATTGCGTACCATTTGTTTGCATTAAAGCTATAGGGTGCTTTCTGTATGAATTTGCCTAGGTGAAGAATAAGGAATGTCCTTGGTATGTAGCCCACCTAAGGACTGGGTTGCAGGAGTGGAAGAAAGCTTTGAGAGAGGTAGTAGTTCCTATTGTCACGGTGTACCCTAAATACTACAAGCAAGGAGTTTTTGTTTCCGAAGTATTAATCTCAGGATTTCAATAAGACTCATCTCTCCAGCATTAGCGGAAAAAAAAGTGTAAATATAATCTAACATAGTCTTTGTTTATTAGAGTCTATTTTCTGATAACCTATGTGGAAATGTTACCCCATAGAAATGTTTTGACTGAAGTAACGGGGTATAGATATGAAGGGGCGAGGGGTGCCAAGACACATTTGGAACATGGTGACATTTATTGACGTTCTTTGTTATTTTGAAATTGTAATGAAGTCAAAATTTAACTCATGTGGCCCAGAAGCTTCACTCCTAAGTTGAGAGCGAGAAAGCTTGAGCAATGCCAGTATCAGTCTACTTAAAACGAAAATGTAGTTTGAAGACATCCTGTGTATATCTTCTAACTTTAATTACGACAGTTGAGTAGCAGAAATCATGAATTGTGTTTATTGACAGAGTATAATGGTGTTGTATTCCCAAATAGGATCTTAGACATTGCTATTTGTTGGGTAGATGTACAGGTCTCTTAATTTGATTTGTGTAGGAATTCCCTCACTTGCCTATTGTTCTGCCGGTTGAAAACTAGGGTTATGGGCTCACAGAATCAACAGCAGTTGGAGCAACCACAGGCACTGAAGAGGAATCTAAGCGCTTTGGTTCTGCGGGTCTGATTGCTCCTAACACTGAAGCAAAAATTGTTGAGGTGGATTCTGGGAGGCCTCTGTCTCCAAATCTGCAAGGGGAGATATGGCTGCGTGGCCCGACAGTCATGAAAGGTTGTATGTTCTTTTCTTTGTTATACTTATTCCACATTTATCTGAAAAGTTTGGCTAGGTTTGCAATCTAAAATGCTTGCATATCCTTAAATCTAGATTCCGCTGTGATGATTTTGATGCTGCATGCAGGCTATTTTGGCAGGCCTGGGGAAACAGCAGCTACGATTGATAATGAGGGATGGCTGCACACTGGAGATCTAGGTTATATTGATACCGAAGGATATCTGTTCGTAGTAGATCGCTTGAAGGAACTCATAAAGTACAAAGGTTTTCAGGTAGTGCTCATGTTTTGAAATGTGTCGACAGTTAAAAGCAGTTAGATGGCCGTTGTGTGGTTTTATGACAGTACATAAGTTTTCCCTTAGATCTTTCCAGCTACACAAGTGCGACTCAAGTCACAGGGATGCTTGCGCATAGAAATACTCTGAGATAAGGGCCTTGTTTCTTCCAAGCCTCACAAAAGAAAATCATTTTTGAATAGTGGTGATGCAACTTATTTGTACTAAGTGGAACATGTACTGTCTCACCACAATCTTGTTAGAGGTCCTGTCCTGTATCACATAGCGAGGGCCTTGGTTGTATCTGCAGCTCTGCCCGGCTCGCTGCTCCTCCCTGCTCGCTGCTCTGCCCAGCGCTGCTCTCCCGCCCCTGCAGCTCCCCTGTCCGCCATCCTTTCTCTCCGCCTCTGCAGCTCCTCTGCCCCTGCAGCTCCTCCGCCCCTACAGCCCGCCCTTGCTGCTGCTGGCCGTGGCCTCTCCCGCCTGGCTGCCTCATGCTGCTGCTCCCCGCCGCTGGCCTGCCTCTTCGCCCCCGCCTAGGCCTCCCATTCACTCCTGCCTGCCTCCTGCACTGCCTCACAGCCCCTCCCTCCCGCCACGCCTCAGCCCCCCCTTGTGGGCAGCTCCCTCCTTCGGCTCTCCACTTCTCCACCTCCGGCTGCCCTCCACATTGCAGCTCCTCCTCTACAACTCCTCCCTCCTGCTGCTGCCCTGGGTGTGCTTCCCGCCAAGGGGGGGCCTGTGCTCCCGCTCCCGATCGTGCACTAAAACTTGCATCAAGGGGACACGAATCAGTCCAAGGCAATGGGAAAAGCCAAGAAAGAGATGGATAAAGCCAAGAAAGACGACCAAAAAAAAAAAACAACGGGGCCTACCTCAGCCTCAGCTTCAGCCCCTATCTCTACTTCGACTTCAGCCCCCGCTTCAGTTTCAGTTCCAGCCTCAGCTCCCTCTATCTCTACTTCAACTTCAGTCTCACTTCTAGTTCTAGTCCCAGCTCCCTCTACATCCTTACTTTCGACTTTAGCTTCCACTTCAGCACTAGTTTCAGCTATAACCTCCACATTCCCAGCTACAGCTACAGCCACTATCAGTGACATACCCATGCCCGTGGTGCTAGTTGTTTCCTTCCCTTCCTCTCCTGTTATAGCTCTTATGACACCTACTTCGGACGTGTCATACATTCCTCCGCATTACGATTCAACCTTTCTCTCTCCTCTCCCTCGCAGTCAGCCCACGCTCCCACATCCTGTTGGGACTGCCTTGTCCATTCCACTGTCATCTCTGTACCTCACCTAGTTCACTCAATCACCGCCCAACTTCCGGACTCATCCCCACACTTTCATGTCATAGCCATCACAGTTTCAGCTAGGACACGGGTGGGCTGATACACTAGAGGCCTGGGAGACCTTGCCCATGGAGGTACATAGTTTCCGTGAGCACGAGATGAAGCTGACACGCTTCGCACAGGAGCAGGTCTGCTTCAACCAGGAGCAGAGCTGCATCATACAGGAGCAGGCTTCGGCCATTCGGGAGCAAGTTGGTCTCATTTAGGATGAGACATCTCCATTTGTTGCTCTTTATCAGTCCATTGTTGGCTTCTCTCGCCGCGGAGAAGTCCTCCTAGTGGGGGACTTCAATGCGAGGACAGACACTCGTCAGGTACTACTCCTCGAGTTCAGGGATGATTCCACTCTACTGCCAAACATTGACCTTGAGGAGGCAGGTATGCTATGGGTTTCGGCTGACAGACAAGGTCCATTCACATCTTATGGGCAGGCCCTATTAGACCTCGGCAAGATGCATGATCTCATTATCTATAATGGTCTTGACAGATGGCTTGCCTTAGGTGGTTTCACATGCTTTCCACATGGGGGAGGCTCCAACGTTGTTGATTACATCATGGGATCACTGACTTAACCGTAGCGCCTCTCCCTCCAGGGGCTGATCATACCTATCTTTTCTTTAGCATCTCCATTGCTCGTCGCACAGCACCCTTGACCCCACTGAGTTCTCGCTCCACCTAACATGATATACACTTTGGCCGCAATCACTCACCTACTTACTCTGGCCGTCTGTACATACTTTTCGCTTATATTGACTTCATACCACTATTAGAGGATCGTGCTGCTCTGGTCACCCGCTTACTACACGAGGTTGCCCTTCATGATTTCCCTCACACCACTTGCTCCACTCGTCCACCACCCCCTGGGACTGTAACCTGTAATAGCTGAGTGTAAGGCTTTACGCCGTCAGCTCATATTCAAAACCAAAAACAGTCCTCCAAGCGAACCAGAGACGCTACGCGAGTATTGTCGACTGGCCGTAGAATGAAACTAGACTTCATTCGTCGGGACGAGGAGAAGCTATTGAACATTTTATTTAGTAACAACTCTAAGGACTTTTGGCGGAGATTTATAGAGGGACGGTCCCCCTCACCACTCACTGACACTCTGGTTTGATTATGCACGCATGCTTTATGACATCTCAAATCAGCTAGTTCCTAACCTCTCACATATGCCACGCCCCACATCGTGCACCCTCTTCACTAAGGGGGGATAAAGGATTCCGTAATGAAACTTCATAATAGTCAAGCAAAGGATCATGAGGGGCTATGCACTGAGTTCATTGCATATGGGATTAACCTCCTAGCCCCGATCTAAGCAAGGCTCTTTAATGAAGCTGTTTGTTTGGGTTTTCCATGCACCTGGACCATTAACACTATCTCACCCATCCACAAGGCAGGGGATCCCATGAGCTCGGAGAACTACATGACCATTATGATTGGACATGTCATGTCTAAGGTTTATGCATTAGTACTTGATTCCGAGGTCAGTAGATCTGCGGAGTGTCGAGACTTGGAGCAACAGGACAAGTCAGATTTCAGCGTGATCATGGAACCATGGACCACATTGTCACGCTCAGATGTATCATCGAGGAGGCGAGGGCACGGAAGCAGAGGGTTTATTGTTGTTTTGTGGATTCTCGTAAGGCATTTGACACGATTCTGAGAGCCCGTCTCATACGATGCCTACAAGACTTGGGTTATGACCAAGAGATCATTTGGGCTGTCGTGGCACTTTATGAGAGAGTTTCAGGTAGAGTCCGGGCAGGATTTGAGGGGACAGACGAGATCATGAGCACTATTGGGGTCAAATAAGGGTGTCCATTATTGCCTACCTTGTTTGGTCTTTACGTTGACGAGCTTAAGACAGTGATGCAGACACAGGGGGGTAGGTTGCTCTCTTGCAGGCACGCTTATCCGGATTTTGCTTTACACAGATGACGTGGCTCTCTTGTCTTCCTTAGCAGAGAGGCTCCAGAGACACCTTGACGCACTACAGTCCTTTTGTGAGTCTCATGATTTGATGGTCAACTTGGGTAAAACCAAGGTCATGATCTCCAATATATCTCGAGCCATCATGCGCCAGGAGCAGTTCACATTTGATGGGTCACCTGTTGAGATAGTTTCATCATACACTTATCTTGGGGTTGTCTTTTCTTCACTATGAGACCCATGATGCAGGCACACTTGAGCATAGGATATGCTTCATTGGCCAGACTAGAGAGCATAGTTACCAGGGAATGGCGTTCCGTCTTCCTGGAACGTGGGAACGTCGTTTCTAGGTGGAGCGCCTACCAGGAACACCAGTGAACGTTCCCAGTTTTGGGAATGCCGGGGAACGCGGCCGGAACGTCTAGGGAACATCCAGGGAACGGCCGGAACGTCTAGGTTTGGCATTCCCAGTTTAGGGTTGCATAGGAACATATATAGCTGCCGACGGGGGGTTTTCACACTCTCCACCCTCCCTCCCACTCCTTTCTACTTCCTATCCCTCCACTCAGCCCCCTCCCCTCTCACTCCCTTCTACTCTCTCCTTCCACTCCCTTCCACTCAGCCCCCTCTCCTTCCACTCAGCCCCTCTCCTTCTACTCCCTTGAACCTTCTCCACTCAGCCCCCTCCCCTTCCACTCCCTTCTCCACCCCTTTCCACTCAGCCACTCAGCCCCCTCTCCTTCCACTCAGCCTCCTCTCCTACTCCCTTCTCCACTTTGCCCCCTCCCCTTCCACCCCCTTCCACTCAGCCACTTAGCCCCCTCTCCTTCCACTCCCTTCTACTCCTTCCACGCCCTTCAGCCCCCTTCTCTCATTGCTCACTACTCGGTGCTCAGCCCTCTACAAGTCTCCACCAACAGCGCCCCCCCCCCCCCCCTCCACACTCCCTCCCTCTTCTCTCGAGCCCACTCAATGACTCCTCCAAGAGGCATTGACACGGACTAGAAATCCGAGTGGTGGAAGGAGGTGGATCCTGTGGCCAAGCACGCCAATTCGAAAGGAGGAGGAGCATGCAAGTGGCTTTGTCGCTTTTGTAAAAAAGGAAAAAGTGGAGGTGTAGACCGAGTGCGAGCTCATCTACTCAAAGTTCCAAATAAAGGCATAATTGTTGCCTTGCTGTTCCCAATCATGAGAATGCACGTTTTGTGGCACTTGCAGAGAAGTTGGACATGGAGGCAAACAAAGCAACCTACCATTCTTGATCCTCGAGGTCGACCACCAATGCCACCACCAGCCCTCGGTGCAGCAACTCCTGCTGCTTCCATTTCTGCCTCCTTTGGGAGTAGAGCTTCATCCACACCTTTAGGGGCTGCCAGTTTAGGGGCTCCGTGAGTCGTGCAGGCTAGTCGTGTGGCCTCATGGCATCTTGGGAGGAGGGAACAAGTAGATGCAGGAGTGGGCCGATTCTTTTATGGAGTAGATGTGCCCACAGTGAAGGCCCACAATCCTTACTTCATTGATATGGTGAAGGAGATTACAGCATTTGGTCCATCTTACACTCACCCCTTAGGTGAGGCGTTGCACACCATGATCTTGTCAACAGAGAAGACGGCCATAGAGCATGCTTTGGCTCCCATCAAAGACATATGGCTAAGATGCAATGTCACATTGATGGGAGGTGGATGGAGTGACACTAGGAGCCGCTCTATTCAGGGCATCATGGCATACTCCAGAGGGGCTAGCTTTTTCATTAAAACTATTGATAATTGAGAGGCGGGAAAGTCAGTCGAGAGGTTGGCTAGCATTTGGATGGAGGCCATTGAGTATGTGGGGGCACAACATGTCATCCAGTTTATTTCAGATGGTGAGAACGCCAACAGGGCAGCGGGGAGGATTCTTGAAGCAAAGTACCCTCATCTTACCTTAACTATTTGCATGGCACATGGGCTGAATAATCTCCTGAAGGATATTGGTAAGTTGGATGGGGTGGATCCTATCTTTGATATGGGTAATCATGTTGTCTCTTTCATCACTTGCCACCACTACATCTTGGCTGTTTTTCGAAAGATGTCCCCAAACAAGAATCTCCTAAAGTATTCTGAGACGCGCTTTGCGTATAATTTCATCATGTTGAGGCGTCTTTTTAAGCTGAAAACTCAATTGAGATAGCTTGTTGTTTCGAGTGAGTGGTATGCATGGCATGAGCGTAGCACTGCAGGGCCTCAGAGATGCAAGACCATTGTCTTGGATGACATATTTTGGGATGATGTTCGCCTCTTGCTTCGGGTTTCAAAGCCTATTATTTTGATGTTGAGGCTTATTGACAGGGACAGTCCTTGCATTGAAAGGTGTATGAAGGACTGGATAGGATGATTGAGACTATTCAGGGCATTGATGACTTATATGCTTGGAGGAAGGAGGAGATTAGGGCACTTGCAACCTCTTTGTGGATGGAATATCATTCACCTTTAGAGGCTGCAGCCTTTGTTTTGGATCCAGAATTTCAAGGGAAGGGGCAAGAAACAAATAAGGAGGTGGTGCAAGCATGGGAGTAGATATTGAGAAGACTTGTCCCAAGTGCAGATGATAGGAGGAAGGTGTTAGAAATGACCCAACAGAGGGTACACATAGCGGAAGACTGATAGTAATGCCTAGGAGCTCACGTAGTGTGCGTGTGGGATGTGGAATCACAAACTTCTTTACTTAATGTGCATCACATAGATGTGCAGACTCATCAATAGACAATGAACCAGCCAGATATGGAAGACACCAAAACTTATATATTTCCGTCCAAAACTATGGACATAATACAAAAGAGATATATCCAGAGTCCCACCAATGGTGTGGTCCTCTGATCTAACCACGAGGTCCTTCTCCTATCTGCCGGCTATCTCTAGACTCGAGCTCGTTGGCTCCACCTCGAGCGTAAGTAGACTTTCCATCCAGTGTGTTCTTCTCCACCTTACTGCCTGTGAATCAGCTTAGGTGGGCAGCCCCTGCCAAGCTTTGTCTGCGGCACACAGGTCCCTGTTCCACTGCTCCAACCTGCTTGTGAATGGCTGCTTCAGAAGGTATGATGATCTCAGCACCTTGCTGCCCTAGAAGACAGCCAAGGTCCAGCCTCTCCCTAGTGCTAAGTCTGCAGCACCTGTTGCACTCTCTCACCTCCTGTAGATAGGCCCAGAGAGTAGGCTTCCTGCTGCTCCTTTCTGCCCTGGAACTGCTGGCTGCTGGATGATTTGTGAGGCATCAAGCCTCTCCTTTTATAGGGCCTAAGGCCTGCTGTAGAAAACCGACCAGCCAGCTTCATACTGGCCGACCAGTCTGCTGCTGGTCCAGCCCTTTAATGGCTCTAAAACCGGGGCCCTTTGGCCCAAACTTCTAGGGCCTTTGGCCCTCCAATTAAGGCAAGGGCCCAGCCCTATATAAGGGCCCTAGCCAGGCCCTTTTGGGCTGCTGCTAGGCTGCCCTTTGCTGCTGCTGGAGACCCTATTGTAGGCTGTACTCCTGTCCATAGCCTCTGCCATCTGCCCCATATCTTTCTTCATGCAGGCGCCTTCCTGCTGCAGCATCCTTGCCTCCTGCCAGGCCTTCACCAGCCCCGTACAGCCACGTATGCATACCGTACCCTTCCGTACTGCTGCGCCGTCTGTCCTTGCTGGAAATCCCTGCGCAATCAGGCTGCTGCAGGTCCCTGATGTCCACGTGTCTGCCCTGTACATCAGGAGCTCCACAACTTGCCAGGTACCCTTCTTGCTTTGTGTGAGGTGCTGCCCATGTGGCAGTCCCCCTCCCTTTCTCTTCTCTGGGCATCTTCTGCCCTAGGTCTCCCTCCCCCGTGCTCTCCTCATTTGGGGGCTTACATATGGGGAGGTGACCATTCCAACAGAAGGTGCGGGAGGAGCTGTCCTTTTATAGGCAAGGAAAAGGGTTATTTGGATTCGAGGATGCACAGGCAGATAGGTTCAAGATTTCCTCCGTTCGTTGGTGAGGGATGCTCATTTAGTAGCTCCACTACCACAGCTCGTTTGTACCAGGTTTTTCACAGTCTCATAGACCCATCGGTCTTCCGAAGACTTTAATAAACTTTCCTTTTCCTTTTTTCCTTTCTCACTTCTATCCCATGGCTTCTCTACAAGAATTGGCAGAAAACAAGGTGAAGATCCCTATCTTACCTACGTTCCATGTCGACCATCAATTGGACGGGAACAATAATGGCATGTGGCGTGTTATGATGGAGTCAGTGTTACAGTCTTACGATTTGACATACTTCATCCTGGTAGGTGTCACAAGGCTAGATCCCCTTGATGAAAGTCTGGGCATTCTGGATCAGAAGGCTACTGAGAATCTGGCTGAGATCTGGGAATGTGTCAATGCAAGGGCACGTTCGTTCATTTTCTTGAACTGTATTCCTCATATTATTAACCATGTCAAGCACATGTCGGCAGCAAGAGTATTTGGGAGCATTTATCGGACTACTCCGATGAAGAGGGTCTCTCTTGAGGTTCAGATGCGGATATTAGATCCTGCTTAGTCATCTTCTATGAGGGAACATATCAATAAGCTTTAAGAATTTCAACAGGAGATACTTTAGGCAGGAAAGAAGATCTCATTTGAAGAAATGGCCATTACTTCGTTGTCTCATCTCACTTCCCGATACTCTCCGTTTTATTCTTCCCTGATCAATAGTGGTAGGATGAGTACACTCACTTGGGAAGAATTGGTGCCTATGGTGTTGCATCAAGAGGAGCGGTGTTTCAAAAGTTCCCCCATGGCGGTGGCTTCGATGCTTACTTTTTGGCCCAAAAGTCTCTGGCGTATTCTCGCTTCCGGGAATGGTGTTGCCTTAGTTGAGAATGAATCTAACTTTCATGTGAAAGCTCTTTGCTCTGAGAAAGGTGGTGAATTCTGTTGAGGAGTTTTGTGTGACAAAAGACATTCGACGGGAGTTTGCCAACACCGGCACTGCCTCTAAAGCAAGAGTTATAGAGTGCAAGAATCGTATCGTGTTTGAGATGTCTCTGACCATGCTGGCTCGCCGGGAAGCTCCTCGGTTCCTTTGGGCTGAAGCCACTGCCACAACAGTTCATATCTTGAATCACTCTCCGATCTCTGTTATTCCCAAAGCAACCCCCTTTGAAGCCTATTTTGGCAAGAAGCTTGATGTTCCCTATTTCTGCATGTTTGGATGTGATGCCTTTGTCCACATTTCCAAGAAGCAGAGGGGGAAGTTAGATGTAAAGTCTACTCAAACGATCTTTGTCGGATACAATTCTCAATCCACAGGTTATCGATTGTATGACCCTTCCAAGAAGGAGATTATCCTTAGCATGGATTCCACCTTTGATGAGCAGCTTCGGTCTTCTGTCATTGATGTTACCCCACCCCTTCTTCCAGAGCCCGTGGATGATGACAGTAGTGATGAGTCTGTCCCAGCACCTCCGGAGTGCCGGGACAGACTCATCACTAAAATGAAAACGTTTAGACTTCACAAGCAATTGTAGCTTGATTGAAGAGATTTTGGACTACCTTTTGATTAGCCTTCTCCTGTGCTAGCCTTCGTCATGGTTGAGTCTGCCCTTCACCTCCGGAGTGCCGACAGAAACTCAGTATGAAGACTTTGTATAAATGGATGCTCAAGTATGTGTGGGTGTGTGGATTTGTATGTGTGAGATCATATTTTTATACTATGGTCTACACCCATTGTTGGGCATTGATGACGTGAGTGGGAATGTCATAGTAGCTAGTCCCTGCTATGCATGATGGAGTTTATGGTTTTCAACCTTGTGAGTGACTATCTTGAGATTGAAAGTGCACTATGTTGTGTTTTTAAAGGATGAGTTTGGGAATGTTCCTAGATTCATCTAGGTATATGAGTCTATCACGTCATTGCCCCCAGCCTTGGCAACTATTTCTGATACTTCTCTCGAGAGTGATCTAACAGTGATCCGGATGATTTCCCATCTCTCCAGGCCGCAGGGAAAAGTTTCGGGTAAGGTTCTTAGAAGGTACCTCATTGGTTGATTGAGACTGTTCATGACTCCGATGTCATTGACATTCCTTACTCATAGCTTCGGGAGGATGATGAACCCCGACGATCCCATCGAAATAAGGAAAAGGTTCTAGAGATAGTTCCACTTTATGTTAACTACTCCTTGATATCCCGCATCCTCAATGACAAGAAGCCTTCGAATATTCGGGAAGCCCTCTCTCGGACACGCTGGAATCTGGCCATGGAGCTGGAGTTGGATTCTATTGAGCGGAATAGGACCTGGGAGTTGGTGCCACGTCCCAAGCATCATTCCATCTTTAGTGTCAAATGGGTTTACAAGACGAAGTATTCTTCCGATGGGATTGTGGATAAGCACAAAGTCCAACTTGTGGCCAAGAGCTACTCTCAGCGCCCTGGAATTGATTACGATGACACATTTGCCTCTACCGCCAGGATGGCAACTCTTCGGACACTGTTAGCCATTGCAGCTCACGAGCAGTGGCCCATTTATAAGATGGATGTTAAATCTGCATTTCTCAATAGAGATTTGAAGGAAGAGATCTATGTGGAGCAACCACTTGGGTTTACCAAGTCAGCAGGTATGGTCTACAGGTTACGGAAGGCCTTATATGGGCTTAAGCAGGTTCCTTGAGCATGGAATCAGAACATTGATGAGTTCTTTGTTTGAAAGCACTTTCGCAAATCCTGATCTGATCCCAATTTGTACATTTACCGTCAAGGAAGACTTATTTCCCTCATTATTATGTATGTTGATGATCTGTTCGTTATAGAAAATCATGCCGCACATATTGCCGAGACCAAGGCAACTCTTTCTCAGGCCTTTAAGATGACAGATCTCGGTCTTCTCCACTTCCTGGGTTTGAAGATTTCATAGGGACCGGAAGGATACTTTGTGTCCTAGAAATGCTATACTCGAGCTTCTGGAAGCTTTTCATATGTCAGACTCTCGTGCCATTTCCTCACCCATGGACCCCAGTACCAAATTATCCAAGTATGACCCCAGTGATCCAATGGATGCAAGCAGATACCGCCGGTTAATTAGCTCCTTGATTTGGCTCCTCAATACTAAACCAGATCTATGTTATTCTGTGGTCTTCTCAGTTCCTTTGTGCAGACACCTCGGAAGACCCATTGGGACACTAGTATGCGGATTCTTCACTATCTTCAAGGGTCTCGCAATCGAGGGTTTGTTCTATTAGTCCAAACAGCATTCCAGGATCCAGCTTTTAAGTTCGAGTGATTCAGACTGGGGGAGAGATTTCGACACTCGCTGCTCCACCACTGGATACTGTTTCACTGTTGGCTCAGCCGCTATCACTTGGAGCAGTAAAAGGCAACTGACGGTAGCTCTATCTTCCACTGAGGCTGAGTATTGTGTTGCATGTTCCGCTACTTGTGAGGCAGTTTGACTACGCTAGTTGCTCGGAGAGGTTGGGTTCCCACAGACATCCCCGACAGTCATCCACAACAACAATCAGAATTGTATAGCTCTTGTCAGGAATCTTGTGTTTCATGCCCGCACTAAGCATATTGAGATCCAGTACCACTATGTCTGAGAGAAGATACTTGATGATGTGATCCAATTGACGTATTACAAGATAGAGGACAACAAGGTGCACCTCTTCACCAAGCCCTTGGCATAGTAGCTGCTTAGCAATCATTCCAGCTCCCTCAAGATGATTTATGATCCAGGAGCTGAGAGGGGGTGTTAGAGGTCATCTCCTGTATCATAGAGCGAGAGCCTTGGTTGTGGGTCTGCTTGCCCATGTGAGGTTGAGTGAGGGCCACGCTTGTGAGTTTTCCCGCTTGGGGGGGAGAGAGAGAGAGAGAGAGAGAGAGAGAGAGAGATGGATGCTGTCCAGCCCGTGACACCTTCGAGGACGTATAGGGCAGACTTGGGGCCTGTTTTAGACTTGTGCCAAGGCTACCTATTGCTGCTACTAGGCTGCCGTCATGGCGCCCTGGCTAGGGACCTTGTATAGGCACTAGCTCTAGTCGGCTGCCCCTACCCAGCTCAGTCGGCTGCACCAACCAGGCTGGTCAGCTGCACCCTGCTCTCCTAGTCGGCTATCTAGGGCTGGGAGGGGAGCCTATATATAGGGTCCCTTGCCCCCCCATTTGAGCATCTCAGCTCATAGTACACACATCACTTGAGGGTTTTCTATTGCAATTGAAGAGGTTTTCTGTTGTTTTCTTGTGAGTGTTCGCTGTTTTCTCTCCGTTGTTGCTCCGCACCGCTGCACTTCTCACAAATCTTTGACCCAGTGATAAATAAATAGTACCTCATAAATGTATGATTAACATGAAGATTTGGAAGGCAAAGCAAGAGATGAAGCTTTTAGATCTTTCTACTGGTTGATAAAGCATATTGTGTATTATCTGCTTGTATATGCCAGTAAACTTGAGAAGATTTTAGTGACAACACATTTGAAATCATTTTTATGCTAGTCTTTTTTATTTCAGTCATTCAGAATCAGTGAACTTGGTATGATTTTTTGGAATGATAGAAACATCTAGGAAGTAGCAGACATGCAATCTTGGTTTAGGAAGTAGCAGACATGCAATCTTGGTTCTTGGGGAAGGTCAAGAGAGTCACACTCCATCTTTAGATGTTCATTTTACCACTGCATGAAGGGACAATACTCTTTTAGAATGCTTTGTGTAGCATCCTGTTCAACATGGGTAGGCATTGTTGAAACTTGATTATGTGGACATTCCGTCACAGAGAGAAGATGTGTTATGCCGCATGAGATCATGCTAATCATAAGAGAAGTTCATTGAGGGTATAGAAGGAGGACTCCTTGCAATGGAAGCAACAATAAGAAAAATTCTCTTTTAGAATGCTTTGTGTAGCATCCTGTTCAACATGGGTAGGCATTGTTGAAACTTGATTATGTGGACATTCCGTCACAGAAAGAAGATGTGTTATGCCGCATGAGATCATGCTAATCATAAGAGAAGTTCATTGAGGGTATAGAAGGAGGACTCCTTGCAATGGAAGCAACAATAAGAAAAATTCTCTTAGAAGGATATTGGTGGCCAGCCCTATGGGTAGATGCTTACGACTATGTAAAAAGATGTGATATATGCCAAAAAACAATCAATCCTCAGCACAAGGATTTCAACCCCCTGACAATAGTTACTGCTCTCAATAACCATTTGAAAAATGGGAGATTGATTTCGTGGGGTTCATACATCCAGCTGCAAAGGGAACACAAGCACGTTACATCATTGTGTCCTTAGACTACTTCATAAGTGGGCTGAAGCTAAAGCGTAAGAAAGGCATATGTCGAAGCACAACAAAGTTCTTATATGAAAGTGTAATTGCACGATTTGGATGCCCCATTGAAATTGGGTCAGATAGAGATACACATTTTGTCAAAGGTAATCCAAGAACTTTTGACTGGCTTTATAGTTATCCATAGAAAAAGCACACCCTACTATTCCTAAGGCAATGGACAGGACGAGTCCACCAACAAAGTACTATGCATTGGCCTCACCAAAATAGTGGAGTTCAAGAGATGTGACTGGGTAGAAAAGCTTAATGCAGCCTTATGGGATATTAAACCACTCTAAAGGTTAGTACAAGATTTACGGCTTTTCAATTGGTGTATGACCTTGAAGCAGTGGTCCTACTGGAATTTGTAATACCGAACCTATGGATAGTACTGCAAGAAAGACTATCAACTGGAAAAGCATACAGAGACAAGGTTAATTGCTTGCTATGCCATGATAGCAGAAAAATGAAGAAGGAAGATATGGTTTGACAAAAACCTTAAGGATAAAGAGATAAAGGAAGGTGACCAAGTTCTGCTATACAATGCCAAGTCCACAAGAGCAAACTCAAATATCTAGGTCGAGGGTCACATAGAGTCAAGAAGATGAATCTAATTGGAGTTATGCTGCTAGAAACATTGGACAGAGTCCAATTCACCACAACAATCAACGAGAGTGTCAAGTTCACAAAGGCAAACTCAAATATCTAGGTCGAAGGCCGTATAGAGGCAAGAGTGTGCTGTTGCTGCTCGTGCTGTTCTCCAGAGACGTGGTTCTCGTCCATTTTACTTTTCACAAGTAATCTAGGGTGATGATAATGTCTTGGTGCTTATTTATCTTGAGATCTTGCATCTGCCCAGTGTCTCCATGTTCTAGCTTGTTGTCCACTTCGTGTACTTGGTGTTGAGCTTTGCATAGCCTGCATCCACCCTGCTTTCAATTGAGATAAGATTTTGAGAAAAATCCTTCACACTTTCCTGCAATTGCGTGAGTTCCTGGGTGAGCAACATGTTTATCTTGTACATGGCCTCATATATTTGTCCCTTTGTGGATCTGTAGTGATGGGGGTCATGAAGCCCTTCACTCCCAGTGGGATGGACATTTATTAATGTCTTACTATTTGTTGTTCAGTGCTCAGCAGATTGTTAGTGGAGATCAAGTGTGTCAGCTTATATCACCCAATTGTAATTCAGTGAGACGGGGGCCTGCTTAGTTATTTCTAGAGTCACAGCAATGCCAGTGCCAGAGTCATTGCAAACAGTTTGTCGTGCAAGTGTGCTTCTAATAAACTCTCATAACAGATGTGGAGTGCGCTCAGACATTGTCATTAGATGTCTATCAGAGTTGCTTGTTGATGCACCAGCAATTGCCCATGCGAGTTGTCTTTAGTGAATAGTCATTTGTACCAATTACTGTACAATTCCAGTGCACTCTTTTCCATCGGTGGGTCGACAAAGTGATTGCATGGCCTTTTTGGAGGCTTGAGAAAGGTCCTGGGAGATAGACCTGGGCCCTAGCTGGCTATGAGCTGGTTATGGGTGGGTTGCAGGCTGCCTAGATCTACAACAGAGATCTCAGAGCGGATTGACGACGGACAAACCACGATATGAACAAACCTACGGATCTATGACAGATGGACAAGCCTCTGACTGATGGACCTACATCCACAGAGAGAGAGAGAGAGAGAGAGAGAGAGAGAGAAGTATGCCCTTGAAAGGTCACATCAGCAAAACTAGAAGTTTAAAAGTTAGAGAAAAACTCTTATGTGTGCTAAAGTCTAATCCATGCAACAGGTTGCTCCAGCAGAACTAGAAGCGGTACTTCTATCTCATCCAAAAATTGTGGATGCTGCAGTAATACCGTACGTCATTAAAGCCTGATCAAATATATTAAAGTTTTCTGCTGTTGACAACATTCGAGTGTGTTTGCTATGTAAATTCCATGGATTATGATCGTAATTATTGTGCTCCTCTCACAGATATCCAGATGATGAAGCAGGGCAAGTTCCTATGGCATATGTTGTTAAAGACCCTGGGAGTGCAATCACAGAAATTGATGTGATGAATTTTGTGGCAGAACAGGCAAGTTACCCATAAAAGAAATAGGGAAACTAGACGGGAATGGAAGCTGATCTCACATTATTCCTTTTTAAATTGAAGACTATCTTTCTCCGAAGTTCCAAAAGGCACTTTTGTTTCTAGTTTCATTGCTATCTCATAGCACCTGCTGCTTTATTTCTTGAAAAGTCTCATTTTTGGTAGAAGCAGGGCGGCAGAAATTACAAAAAGCCCACATGTGGGCAGATCTTCCTGCATTTCTGTCTTGCCTCAACATGATTTTTTCCTACTTCATTTTGGATTCCTTTTTTATAATTGAACATTGGAAAGTTATCTTTGTGAGTGGAAAGTCTAGTCTTTATCTTTTTAACTGGAGTTCTGTTCCCTGGACTGTAGGTGGCACCTTACAAAAAGATTCGCAGAGTAGCAATTGTAAAGAGTATTCCAAAGTCTACTTCAGGAAAGATTCTGCGACGAGAACTAATCGCCGAAGCCACCTCCAAAGCCACCTCCAAACTTTAATGTTCCTTGTGAATTTAGTAGACCAGAATGGGAAGTTGATCACAGCATGTACATACAGTTACGTGCCTAGGCCTCTTTGTCAGGGTTTTGTTAACAACATGTGACATTTATAACTGTCCATAGGCTAGGAAATTGAGTGCTACTGCATGTAAGAGGAGGTATAAAGAAGGATCCTATCCTAATTATTTTTTCAAGATGAGTCATGGCATTTTTCAGCTAATAGTAATGCAAGCTTTTCTTTTCACACCATTAGATTGCAGGTGCCTTGCAATGAGTGGAGCACAGATCATTCGCCTGTTTATTCTAATCACTGATATATAGGCCACCATGCAACAGGGACAGACATCTATTCAAAGTTGATGAGATAACACGACTTCACTTTTATAATATTCATTCAAAATGTCAGCTTGAGCATTTTAGGGAGGTTGCATTGGACTGTTTGCTGTGAATTTGGGGAAATTCTCACTATTCATCAATCCTTACCAGGCATTTCTCCCTTATATGTAGTGCCTGTCAGAGGCTCATGACAGTCATGAGTATAAATTAAATTGGTTTGGCATCTTATGGCATTATAAGTCGCATTTCCTATTCACTACTGGTGCAGCCTATCTGAGGCTTTTTATAGTGGTCACTTTAATAGTATTCTATATTTCTCATGCTGATCTTAATTCCAGGAGGGTAGCTAGTTGTATAAAGACTGAATCAGTCATATCTATCCGGAGAACTCATCCATGCTAGTTGAGTAGTACAACTTGAGTAATCTCCATGTCATTCTCACCCCACCATGCTACTCTCTCCGATTACCATCCTCAAGAATATTATACACCCTATCAACCACGAGCCCCAAGAACATGAAAATAGAGATATCTGATATGTATGACCCATGGCGTGGGCACTGGGTACAGGGGAGGATAAGGTCTATTAAATGGATGTTTTAGTTTTTAGACAATCAGTAATATGGCCATTTTCAAAATGAAAGCAGCCAATAAGCACCCAATCATTTGGAGCATCGTCTTGCTTACATTGTATAACATCAATGGCCATTATAGTAGCGATTGCCCCGACGAGAGGAGATGGCTCATCAAGTTAGCCATGGCCGACCTAGTAGGAGTGGGGGAGGATGAAGTGTGGAAGTTGCTGCAGACGGATGTTTGGAGAAGGGCAAGAAAACCAGGAAGGAAAGGTTGGCCGCAGCAGGGTAGGGAGCACTCTTTGTCGGATGAGTTGGGATTGGATGTTGTTAAGCCTGAGCTGGAACACTTGGCTAGAAGGGGGTTTATTTGTTTTTTACAGGTAGGATTCGTTCTATGGATGAACTCCAATTTCTTAAATTTGAGTGAGGTGTTTTGGCAAATGCATATGCTGCGATGGTACTGGTGACAATTGTAAACCTAAGCTTGTGGCTTGGAAGGCCCAACAAGCATGTGGAGAATATTAGGCCACCATGGCTTGGAGCTCAAGTGGCTTCCTATAAAGCCACTAGAGAGCCATCTTGTAAAATGGTTGATAATCAAAGTCTTATCTTTGATTTTATTGTGGTCTTCTCTCCTTATTCTCTTCTCTTCTCCCATGTGTGAGCTCCCACTTAGCACTCTAGATCCTAGACTTGTAACATGGTATTAGAGCCTTGATTGAGCCTCTTTTGTTGAAAGACCACACTCAACATCATGTGATTACATGTGCATAGCACTAACACATATAGAGTGCTATAAAGGAAAGGGTTAGATTTTTTAACCCTAATTCTAACTGGGTTTGTACATATTCTACATTTTCAACTAAATCTAGTTAATAGTTGGTCATTTGTGGTGTGCTCTTTAATTGTGCTCTCTCTCCTATCTCCACTCTTCTCCTCTCCCTTCTTTATGTATTGTCATGGTATTAGAGCTCCCTTGGCTTTTGCTGATGCATTGAGATCCTTGTGAGAGAGATTGAGTGATTGAGAGATTGAGCTTTCATTCTTTCTTTCTGATGATGAAGATTTCCAATGAGATGGAGAATTTTCGTTCAATTCCGTTCATTGAGAGGCAAAGTTATTCATTCCGTTCATAGTTACACTTTGAGTGAGAGAAAGATATGCTTCATTGTGAGTGAGGTATCTTGAGAGGGGAGATATGTTTCTGAGAGAGAGATATAGGTCTTAGTCTTTGAGAGAATTGTGTTTGGAGAGAATCTCCGAGGGACTGTTCAAGGCTGTTGTAACCGAGAAAAAAGCCAGATAGATCAACTCTAACTTCAGCTACGTACCTAGCAACCTCGTACGTGCAATCACTCCGAGCAATGACAATCAAAAGCCTCCATGGTCGTCTAGCCAACAACGACATCTATTGCAGCACACCCTCAAGCTAACAGGCACGTAAGGACTTACCACCGTGACGACTCCTGTGACTCCCGTCACTCTAGGAGTGTCCTTCAATGACCAACGACGCATGCAACGCACCAAGTTCCTTGTCAATAGCTATAGCTACCTCTACAACAGTAGCAACTTCCTCTGTGTGAGGATTCTTCACGCCATCTACGAGCCTCTCATCGACACCCTACAAGCCTCTTATGGACTTCTGTTGCATCTAAGCCGATTGCCAGCAGCAAGCTCCAACGCCATAGCCATCCATGCTCCAGCAAGCCTCACATGCAATAATCTGCATCATCGACTCTCGGTGGCTCCTCCATCTCTGCATCAGCGATGTGCCTTCTCCAACGCTCATGGCGGACAAACATCCAACAAGACCAACGAGACTAGCGAATCGGCTCCTAGGCAACAGCAGCTTAGTTGCGCCATCCACAACAACGAAGCATGCCATCTTGACCAGCAGGCTTGCCATCGCACCTCCATAGCGTTTGCTTCAAACAAGCATCTCCTATGAGCCATCACGCCAAATGACAGTCGCCTTCTCCAAGCTCCTTCACGGGCAACCTATAGTAGCAACGAACTCCAAGACAACTCCATAGTCACCTCCTCCAAAGCTCCAACAGAAACTAGGCTCCATCGGTCGACCAGCCTCATCTAACGCGGGTGCGACCAAGCAAGCAATGACCTCTCCAGTCTTGCAGCGCTTCAGAGCTCCAACGAAGGACGCAATCTCAAAAGATTTCGTTAGCATTAGAAAGATTACAGTGAGCTTCCCCACGACACTTTATGTGTGGATGCCATGTTCTGTGCTATGGTCATCTCATGCACTTGTGCTTTTGGCATGCTTTTTGGAGTCATGCGTTGCTTTTCCTTTTGTTGCAAAGGTCTTACCAATTGATTTCTTTCAATATTGGCAGTGTCTAATTGCATACACAATGATTATGATCTGACAGGCACGTAGAGCTCGGAAAGACGATCACTTTTCCTTTTTTGTCCTGCTAGATTGCAAGTTACGGCTTGTCGAAGTTTCTATGAAGAAGAGGGCCTTTGATGATGTGGCAGAGGTATCTACATGCAGAATTCAAACTGTGCTTAACAAGGGCCTCTGTGCTTAGGTAGCACTGTTGATGACATGGATTGTGGGAGTTTAGTGAAATCTAAGCTCGGTTAAGTAAACTCAGGTGATGTGGCAACTACACAGTCAGCAGATGACGTGGTAAAAGTTTAACCACCGCCTATACCCTGGTTGAGCTCAACCCAACCTTGGTTACATATTATCCTCCAGGTGTCATCTCCTAAGGTTTGAAGGAGATGGAGATGGCGATGCAAAAGATGGCGCGCCGCTCTGAATGGGATGTCAGTGAGGCTGCTTGTAGAGTTTTCAAAGGAGGCGAGTTGTCAATGCAGGGGCCCGTGAGCCTATGGATGTTTATTTGTTTGTTGAGGCCTCGCCGTCTGTCCTGATCTGCAGGCTCCGTTTCAAGATGCCGCTCTGTGTCATTGAAGGCTGCGTTGTTTGTTGCAGAGTACTAGGCTGTATGCGTGGCGTGGCGCTACTTCGAAGCTTTTTGGAATGATGGTCATCTGCTGGTGCTAGCTGTTGTCATGGAGGTTTGCGTCAAAGCAGATAGCAGTTGCTTTTGAAGCCTTGATGTTGCTATGGTGCTGTCACTATAGGCCAAGCAGGAGTCCACTAATGGAGGTCGATGATCCAAGAAAGCTCTCTCTCTTGGCTTTCTCTCGCAAACAAATCTCTCACAAATGAAAATTTCTTCCCCATAGAGAATAGATCTCAACACTCAATGAATCTCTCTCACACACACATAATATGTCTCTCAAAGAAGGAAACCTTTCAATCTCACACGGGCGGAAATATCTCTCAAACGGACAGAATTTTCTCTATCACTCAACGGAAGTGAAAGGATGGAAAGACTCGATTCTCAATCTCTCAATCCTTCTCGCAAGGATCTCAATGCCTCAGCGGAAGGCAAGGATGCTCTGGTACCATGTTAAAGAGCCAACATGTGATCGCCACTAAGCCTAGTGCACACAAGATCAGCGGAAGAACTAAGGAGGCTCAAAGCACACTAAATAAGACATGAGAGGGAGATAGCAAATCTATATCTCTTGCAATGTGTGTTCTCAACAATACATGATAGGCCTCTTATATAGAGAGTGCCCTTTGGATAGTCAACACTTGTGCGATCCTTTGGTCCACATCTCTCCTTGTGGATATCCTCAATCCACATCTCCACATCATGTAGTCCACATCCTAGGGTGGCTATTTTAATTCTTTCCTATACCATACCTTAGCCTCTAATTCATGTGCTCATGGCACCATATCTCAAGACGTACTCAAGATCAAAGATTATAACAATCAACTCGCACTAGGAGAGGGATACGAGAATCTAGTCCAAAGTATTGCCATCCAACCGCAAACTTTGACACTAGAAGAACTTTAGTCAGTTTTACTTGGTGAAGAACTCAGGACTCACACCATTCAAGCACGCAAAAGTCATTTTAATGATCAAGCATTCACAGCTTCAGATAGAAGCAGAGGCAGAGGCAGAGGTAGATCATTCTAGCGAAGTGGTCATCATCAACATCAAAACCATCATCAAAGTCAGAATCAGCATCAGCATCATCCTCAACAACATCAAAATCAGTAGAGGAAATCATTCCAATCAAGAAAGATTCCAAGGGTGAGGGAATGCATCCACCAATGTGTCAAACATTCAGTGTAACTACTTCCATAAGTTTGGACACTATGAAAGAGATTGCCGCAAGAAGTAGTACAAACAAGGTGGTCAATCCAGTAGCAATCAAGGGAATTTTCGAGGAAGAGGAAATCATTGTGGTGGCCATTCTAGTCATAGTCATTATGCAAATGAACCTGGGAATATGTTCCTTACAAACGAGGAAATGCAGAAGACCAATACACTATATCTTGACACTGATTGCAATTCAAAAGAGGATTTCATCTATCAAGTCAACCAAGCAGATCAGGATCCTTGGTACATCGACAGTGGCGGTGCATCATCTCATATGACAAGGCATCAAGAATGGTTCATAGAGATAAAACCATTAGAAGGTCAGAAGAATGTCATCTACATGGCAGATAATACACCGAATCCAGTTCAAGAGATAGGCTTGTCCCTATGCAAAATGAAAATTATTAATTGGATTGGGTAGCTCTATAAACATAATGAATTAGTCAATGGAGTAGATGAAATCTTAAGCAAGAACCTCTTGTCAGTAGGTCAAATGATGGAACACAACTATCGAGTCATCTTCGATGGAGATGAATGCACTATCAAAGACAAATCTAGAGGATTTCAGGTAGTAGGAAAAGGAGGCAAGTAAGGACGCTTGTTTAGAAGGCTAGCCACAATACTAGATTTACATGCCATGTCAGCTCAACCACAACAGATGCCACTTTCTGCAAAATGGCACAAGAGATATGGACATGTCAATTTCAAAAGCTTGATAAAGCTTAGAAACCAGAATATGGCAATTGGGATTCCTAAGCTACAGTTTCTTGGAAAAGTTTGCGAAGCATGCTGCTTCGACAAACAAAAGAGAATGAACTTCGGCAGAAGCACCTCTCGAGCACAAGGTATTCTTGATTTGATACATACAGATGTATGGGGTTATGCCCAGACCCGCAACATCAACAGTTCTCTTTACTACTTGACTTTCATCGATGATTAAAACAGATATTGTTGGGTCTACTTTTTGAACGAGAAATCTAAAGCCTTTTCCACATTTCAAGAATTCAAAGCCATCGTAGATTCAGCACCTAGATGGCTCTCTCTTTCGACAGAGAGTCGAGATTGTAGGTAGACAGGACCAGTGCAGGTTTGTAGGACCCTTGGGCACTTTGCTAGAGATTGCCTAAGGAAGAGAAAAAGACCCAAGAGGTCTTCTGGTGTGGCTCCTTCACTTACTACCCCGACTGCACCTCCCCAGTGCCCTGTACCATGCCCTCCAGGACCACCAGGAGTAGCAGGGCACCCTACTTTGCGCACCACAGAACCACCAGGGGCAGCAAGGCGTCCAAAGCCCGCAGCACACCCAATACCACGATGGAGAGAGACCAGAGCGGCTCCCTTACCTCAAGAGGAGACCTTTGATCCGGTTCAGACAGACGCCATCCAGACTCCAGAGGTAGAGGTTGCTACAGCCCCAGACACTACAGTTCCACATCAGGAGGGGCCTTATGCACCAGTACCAGCCCCAGTCACTTTCGTTTCTGATCATGAGGGGGCTACCGATACTTCTTTCCCATAGACTGTTTCTGCCACACTCAGGATGACCGAGGGAATGCATGCACAAATGAGGACTCCATATTCCTCTTCAGCCCAGCCACAGGCCTCCTCAACCCCCAGCTCCAGTTTTGCTGATAGAGGCCTAGCATGTCCTTCTCCTCCATCTTCCACGAGTGCAAGTCTTCTTCTCACTCCTCGGCTAGACCTGCTTCTCAAAAACTCTTTTTCGGCACTGGCAAACTCGGCGACTTTCATGGATGAGGAGGAGTTTGTGCCCTCTACCTTAGGGGTCCCGATCATTGGGATTTCTTTTGATAGGGCCTCCCCCTCAGCAGGTGTGGGGATCCTTTAACCTGTTGAGTTTCCTGCCCTCAACAGGAGTGTTTCGGCCTCGTTTTGGCCCAAGGGAAGCTAGTGTCCTCTACTAGGTTGGGTAAGCCTTTCCACCCAGCATCCTCCTGTCGAATGAGGATAGTCAGCTGGAACATACAGGGCCTAGGCAGAGTGCCACACCATCACCGTAGGTAGCTGATCCAGAGTCAGCTTCATCCAGGTGTCACAGGAGGTGCTATTGATATCCTTTTTATCCAGGAACACAAGTTGGATGCCAATGATTGCTCTAAGTCTAGCAAACTTCTTTCAGGACATACCTTCTGGTCGCTTGCTATGGGCACAAGGGGAGGTACTTGCATTTCGGTCTCTCCTTCTATTCTACCCTTGGTTGCTGGTCATGGTATTATCTCCCCCTCTAGAGCTCAGTGGATCATTATTTTGATTGGAGGGCGTAAGATTGTCTTCTCAATCTATATGCCCCCAACAACAGAGGGGAGAAAGTCTCCTTTTGGAAGGAGTTACTATCTTGGGCCCCCATTGCAGATTCTTGGATCATTGGTGGTAATTTCAACATGGTTGAGTTGCCATCAAACAAAAAGGGAGGCAGACAGGGTGGAATTCATTCTTTGGAGAGGGCAGCCAAGGATGCCTTTCTCTTTTAGTATAGTGGCAGGGACACTTGGTTTGATGATGCCTTTCATGTTATGCCACAGTCACTCCTGTACTCTTGGTTGAACAGGAGAGTACACATGCCCATCCATGCATGTATTGACAGATTTTATGTAGACGATTGGGCACTTGACAGAGGCAGATCTGTATACATTTCTACTGGGGTTACCACCTCAGATCATTTTCCAGTGGTGTTGCAAATTCATGAGCCTCATCGGAGAGGACACTCTGCCAGTGTCAAGATTCCGGATGCTTTTTATGCAAAGGAGCCTCACGGAGGATATTTTACAGATTTGGGTTTCTCAAATAGAGGGTGGAGTTGTCCGCCCATCTCAGCTAGCTGCAGCCTTATCTAGAATTAGTGACTATTATCATACAGTGGCTGATTCCAGGAGACGTGAGATTGGTATGCGCCAGTAGTTAGCATCCCTTCAGAGGGAAGAGCAGAAGAGGCCCACAAATGCTTGGATTCAGGAGCAACTTGCTACAACAAGGGCTCATATATAGATATTTATGGATCAGAGAGCAAAGTATGCCTTTCATGCATGGGAATCCTTTTGGATTCAGATGGGTGGCAAGGTCACACTTTTTCTCTACTCATGGGCCCAGGCATATTAGAGATAGTGTCTCACAGCTTGTTGACTTGGACGGGGTGTTACAGTCAAATCCTAATGCTGTCATGCATGTAGCTTCAGATTTTTTAGGATCCCTTTTTACTGCAGATCCGGGCACACAAGCCATAGATGATGCCAGAGAGGTTATTTGGCAGTGTATCCTTGTATTGGTGAAGGATGAGATATATGTTTCTCTTAATGCACCTTTCACCAATGTAGAATTCAAGACTGCATTACTTGCCCTTCACAAGGGCAAGTTAGCCCTTCTTTTTTTATTACTTTTTGGGAGCAGATTGGTGATCACATTACACCAGCCTTGCAAGGCATGTGGGACTCTGGTGAGATGCCTGACTCACTTATAGATGGTCTCATTCATCTCATCCCAAAGGGGGGTAATAGGAATCTAGTATCACAATGGATACCCATCACTCTATTGGGCACTTTTTACAAGATTCTAGCAAAAGCCATCAGTCAGCGGCTACAGGTCTTTCTTCCAGATTTGCTTCATGACACACAGACAGGGTTTGTGCATGGCAGAAGTATTTTCAATAATATTTTCTCATTTTGGGAGGCCTCAGAATGGGCCATGCAGAGCCGTCAGAGGTTGGCCATTCTACTCTTGGACTTTGCGAAAGCTTATGATAGAGTAGACTGGGATTTTTTAGAGGGTTCTCTATCTCGCTTTGGTTTTTCAAATGCATGGATTAGAGGAGTATCCTCTCTCTACATATCAGCCCATAGCCAGGTGCTTATTGGGGGGGTAAGAGGGGACAGATTTCAGATCAGTAGATCAGTTCGCCAGGGATGTCCTCTTGCCCCTTTTCTTTTTGTCTTTGTGGCAGAAGCTATGAGTATCTACCTTAGATCTCAAGCTGATATTTATGGGCCGAGGCTTCCTCTTTGCCATCGGGAAGAAGAGCTCCTGAATAGTGGCTTAGCAGATGACACAGCTATTTTTTTGGATGCCTCCCCTAAGACACTCCCTTCCTTCCGGACAGCCTTGGTTTTATTTTGCACGGCTGTAGGTGCACACATTAATTGGCATAAATCCAATGGTTTTTGGATTTGCGATGATGACACCCCAGATTGGGGTAATGATATTGGTTTCACTTGGGTACAGAGGGGTGTCTCCATTAGATATTTGGACTGCCAGGTTGGGGTGGGCATCTCTCCTTCACAACAGTTTGCTCCGGTGTTGGAGAGCATCAGAAGAAAGCTCCTTTTATGGAGCTCAACCAAACTTCACTTGGCATCCAAAGTGGTGGTGGGGTTAACCAGGTTCTTCTAGCCACAGCATGGTTTGTATGCTCTTGTTGGTGCCACTCTAGGGATTGTATCACTCAACTCAAGAGGCCCGTACAAAACTTTTTATGGAGTGGTCTACATGGCAAAACTGATGTTACAGCCAGGGTGGCTTGGGAGACCTTGATTCTTCCTACAAGAGAGGGGGGTTTGAATATCATCGACCCAGATCTACACTGCAAAGCCTTACTCTGCAAGGTCATTGTGAGAGGACTTATGCTAGGGCAAGAGCATTGGAAGGACTTTTTTATCAGATGCATAGATAGAGATTCAGAAAGTATTAGTGGCATATTGTAGCTTGTTCATCTTACACTATAGATCTTTCATTATAAAGCCTTATTGGCTATATTTCTAGCATATTGTGCACATTTTAAGCCTTGTGATGCCTTTTAGGCTATCCCTAAAATATTTTTCCATATCAAGCCTTGTAACAATTTTTGATTAGATTGCAGTTTCTTTCTTCACCAACAGATTGTAATTTACAAAGGTAGCATTTTCATAAAGAGTACTCTTGCATCATGTCTACATTTAACACCCTCAATCTTGACGCATTTGCCAAGCTAGAAAACTCTACCAATGCTACTTGGATCCACTTCACAAATTTTTGAGGACTATAACTTAAATTATCAAGAGCTAAGGCAAGCTCCTTCAAAATGAAATTGCATTCTAGTAGCATGGAATCATGCATATCCCACCAATATTTCATGTCTTCACAACGTGATCCCCTGTGTCTCTACCTAAATTTTGAATCCTAGGTATTATGCTTGGATCTCAAGGTCTCCTATAGCTCTTACATCACTAGTATAATTCCCATCTCCTCCTTCTTACCTCCTCCTCACAATGGCTCCTCCTCCTCCTCCTCCTCCTCCTCCTCCTCCTCCTCCTCATCTTCCTCCTCTATTCCTCCAACCCAAAAAATGATCCAAACCATGTCAACTCCTTGGGTTTTGGCATCTGTTGGAAAGTAGATAGCAATGAACTCGTTTAAAACTTCGTGAAGGTCTCGACCATGAATCTCTGAAACATCAATAGTGCAAACCAAATGGCATAAGTTTCAGATATGCACCCCACTAAGTAATGTTACAAGCTCTTGGGTGCCAATGAAATCTGATGGGATCAACTGTACCCATTCATGACCCATTCATGAACGAGTACATCTCATGCCTTGCTACTTGGAAGATATCTTGTTGATGTTTTCACGTTTGTCTTAATCCATTATTCATGAACATAAATTTCATTCCCAAAATGCATGAAAAACGTGGATCCAATTGGTAACATGACAAATCTACTGATGAATCAGGTGAATATACTATAGTAGTAGACAATATATTGATGGTATGCAGCATGAAATTGGAAATTTCAGTGCATAATGCTAGAGATATTTTTAAAAAACCAACAATATATTATATTGAGTAAATGGTACGTGTAATTATATTGGTGGTATATATCATTCTACCGACTATATTTTTGAGTGGCTTTTCCACTCATTTTTTTGCATATAGAAAGCTTGTGAAAGTTGTAAGCACTCTTCATTCGGCAAGATTGTAGTCGAGAGATCCTATACTTATCGTGTTGGGGTAAGGGTCAACCATAATCGTGAGGCAATGAATGTAAAGGGGATTATTTGAGGGATCAAGAGTTCTAGGAGGTTTTCTTTACTCAACTATTTATGCACAGTGAGAGAAGCTCATGTACATCAATTTCAACATTTGCATTGCCGATAAAAGCATGGTCCCCACTCTAGGGTATTGCACGTCCATTGGGATTTGCAATATAATTATCTTGTGAGATGGCAATGAAGGTCCCTTTCCATCTTGTAGGATAATATGTGTGTGAAACCCAATAGACCTAGAACACTCTAAATTGGGAACCAAGCTCTTATTGGCATTTACTCGATGTATATGAGCCTATCTCACTCTGCATGGTTCATATTTCCAAAACACACACACACACACACACACACACACACACACACACACACACGCACTTACTTTTATTCCTTTGATGGTGCAACTTGTCTTTATCTTCATGTGAATGAGATGGCACAACTTGCTTTTATCTTTATGTCAAGTGCTTATTCTATTTAGAGAGATTGTATTGATGCGTGTTTATGCATTTTGAATTTGCAATTTTTGTTTGAAAAAAATATATTTGGTTGTGGAAGTTGATCACTGCTACAATATGTAGCATATTGGGATAGGCAAGCCAATGAATGCAATGTGAAGAGAGTGGGAGAGAAGGAAGGAGTCTCACTTACAGCTTTCTCACATACACATATACACAAAGGTGGAGGTTGAAAACAGTTTTTCTCTTCTTAGTTGTGAAAGCCAAAAGAACTCTAAGTACAAAAGAATAGGTGAACCCTATATGTGGGTCTCAAACCAAACTCAGCTAACTAAGGTGGCATACTAACTAAGCCACTAACTAGAGTAGATAAAGATAGCTGTCATCCAGCTATTATTCATAGGCGGTGTATCAACCGCATCTGCAGCTAACAAGTCAGTGACATAAATGCACAACGGTCACCCTGGCATATCACGAGTTGAGCTCGATATCTCAACACTCCCCCTCGAGCTCAATCCCAATTCCTACATACCAAGTAGGTCTCTGAACTTGCATAGCTTCTCTACACCCAATGCCTTCATGAATATGTCAGCCACCTGATCCTCTGTGTTGACATAAACTAGATCAATAAAACCTACTAGAACCTTCTCCCGCACATAGTGATAATGCACCTCAATGTGCTTTATTCTAGCATGATAGACTGGGTTATTTGCCAAGTGTATACTGCTCATGTTGTCACAATAAATGACAACTGGCCCATCTGTAGACTGATGCATATCATAAAGTGGCTTATGCAACCAAGCTACCTCACATGCAGCCATTGCTGCACCCCTATACTCAACCTCTGTGCTCGACAAGCCAACTGTAGGTTGTTTCTTGTTGCTCCAAGTGACTACAGCACTCCCAAAAGAGAACGTATATCCACTTGTAGATCGTCTATCAGATATACTACTAGCCCAATCAGCATCAATGTATCCATGCAACTGTATTTGAACCCCAGTCTCATAAAATAGTCCATATTGCAATGTGGACTTCACATACCTCAGTATGCGTCCAGCCACATCCAAATGCAGTTTCCTTAGAGCCGGCATAAACTGACTTACCAACCCAACAGCATAGCTCAAATCTGGCCTGGTAATAGTCATATAAATCAAACTTCCTACTATGCGTCTGTACATAGTAGGGTCTTCCAGAAGCTCACTTGCATCTGCGCTCAACTTCACATTCTGCTCCAAAGGAACTGAAATAGGCTTTACAGCCTATCATCCCATATTTGGACAGCATATCCAATCCATACTGCCTCTACAAGAGCCATATTCCACTTGTGGATCTAATCACCTCAATGCCCAAGGAGTAACGCAGCTCTCCCAAACCCTTCATCTCAAACTTCTGCTTCAATAGCATTTTCACATTAAGGATATCTCCATCACTATCACATGTGATGATCAAATCATCAACATAAATGACAAGCAACATAATGCCTTTCTCTGTTTTTCTCACATAAAGTGAGAAATCTGCCTTGGAAATCTAAAAGCCAATAGTGACAAGATATTGTCTTATCTTGTCAGACCATGCTCTGGGTGCTTGCTTCAAGCCATACAAGGATTTCTTCAACCTGCAAACAAACTTAGGATGAACAGCATGAACATAACCTGGTGGCTGCTCCATATAGACCTCTTCTTGCAAATCACCATGCAAGAAAGCATTCTTTACATCCATCTGATGTAAAGACCATCCCTTTGATGCAGCCATAGCAATGACTGCTCTTACGGTTGCCATCCTTGCAACCGGATTGAATGTTTCTTCATAATCAATGCCGTATGTCTGTGCATCCCCTTGACAACTAATCTTGCCTTGTATCTGTTCACAGAACCATCTGCATTGTGCTTCACCTTATAAGCCAATTGCATTCTTGTCTTTAGGCAAAGGCACCAATTCCCATATAGCATTTACTTCCAAGGCATTCATTTCTTCATCCATGGCTTTCTCCCATTTTTCTTTTCCCATGGCTTGCTCAAAAGAAGTGGGTTCTAGTTCATGTATCACTTTGACCATATAAGCATAGTGAATGGCTGTAAATCCATCATATTTCAACCTATCCACAGGATACCTAGCTCTGGTAGACTTGTGCAAAATAGGCTCACTACCAGGTGCTCTCAAAACATCCCTTGTCTTCCAGTATCTTTAAGATGCAAGCACCGCCCACCACAAGCAGCCTAGGCTCTGATACCATCTAGAAAATTCTGGAAGAGAGAGAAAGAGTTGACTACACAATTGAGTGAGAGAACACACATAATAGGATAGGATAATCTTACACTACTTTAGAGTAGATCTAACATGACTTTTATAGATGAGCCCATTTGGGTTATGTCTCCTGAGTCATTTCGTCCAATCGAGACATACACTATCTTAATGCCACTTAAATGATCCAACAACAAGGGAAAGGGGGGAGGCATAGGGGCAAGTGTGCTTGCATGTTGTGCGCACATGCATGCACACGTGTGCCATGTCAAGAAACAACGAAGTATCTACACAAGAGTCTATGAAAAAGGTTGCAAGAAGAGCTAGCTAACAAACAACTTGAAACAAACCCTTTAACCCAATAAATCGGTTCCTAGGAGGAACCATTGAGAACCTTTTGGACTCCTCCCAAGGCCACTGAAGACCTCTCTTCGGATACACACGAAAACACAAGGGAGTAGTAAATAAGGTAGAATGCAGAGACCTCAAGTCACACCAATGGAGCGACACTCAGTGATGAGGTTGAATTCGTCTTCAACTTTGAGCCCATCTTGTACAATAGTTATACATGCTTTTGGGTTTTTCTGGCGCTCTACCACACGTGCATGGTTTGAATCATTGCTTGTGTGCACAGATGGAGTAGGATCTAGAATATTGTGTGCATGCATGGAGCAGGATCTGGATCATTGTGCAGTCTCTACGGTTCAAAATTATTACATTGCATATAACGGTTAGGCCTTGGCTCAACCTTCTCTACTTTGCGGCTTGACAACTCAATTTCTTGGTTCTTTGTTAGCTTCTCATACTTTATCCTTCTCCCCAAGTTGTGCTTTCTCTAGCTCCTCTACTATATGGATCACCCTTTGATCTACCTTTAGATGTTCCTTGCTTTGATCTGCACCAAGTGACTTCCGCAACTACAGTAAAAGCACTAACTCATCCCCTTGGTTCCGAGCATCGACAACTCCGCCTCACTGGTAACATGCACAATTCCTCTACGCAGCTCTGCTTTCATCTCTCTCAAATAACAGTTTCTCATTTTTCTTCTCCCACAACCAAATTTAAAATTGCAAGCTATTTCAATTGTCATCCAACAAGCATGCCGGATAGCAACTCACAGAAGTAACTATTAAATTGTGGATACATTAAGGGACATGTCTCAAATGCTGATCAAATTTTTTTGTCAGACGTTATTTCTCATAAAAGCTGAAGCACGATATGCTGATTTATAAAAGCTAAACGTACAAACTCATTTAAACGTGCCCCAAACCGTTATCAACCAGAGCAGCTTTACAGTATTGATTCCTATAAAATCTCTGATGATGCCATTCTAGTCATTTTTAATTTGTTGCATCATAAACATTGTCATGAGGCTCTGATCTATTAAAATGACCTTTTGACAAATCCTTTCAAAAGATTTCTCAATTCCCTTGCCTGCCCACTTCTGTCTGGTGAAGCCTTTTGAAGGTGCAACAGCAAGTCTGGCCTTTTACCTTCAGACGTAAGATCATTACATAATGTTGCTCGCTCCATAAGAACCCTCTGCAAATTGATTCCAAATGTCTTCCAACAAGTTACGAAGGATGAAGCAGATAAAAAAGGGCTGTCCCTGCATGAACAACCTTTCCTGTTGAATCAAGAGATCCAAACATCTGAACGACAAAAGCCTTGTCATCTTGTAGCTCTGACAACATCCCCGTGCCACATGCACTTCAAAGAGACTACTGAAGTGCCCGCTTCTACCACTAGCCGGCCAGAGCTGTAGCAAACAGGGTGGATAATTGAGTTGAAAAAAAACAAGTGCTTTCCAACATCTCATAAGGACTCAACTTGCGTCAGCTCCTTTGGACATGCAAAAGCCCTGAGGCTAAGACTGGCTACAAATTTGCATAGCAATTTTGAAACTCAGACCAAATGCTTCTTCAACTCCTAAATGGAAGCTGCCCTTTTCTGCTTTAGTACTTCACGCTCAGGGATGCACTTCCGCAAATCTCCTTTTATAATGGCTTTTGACCTATGCACTTCCCAGCATATCATTCTTGACTGATGAAAACTTGTTCCTCTCATTCTTTCGGCCTCATATCCATCATAGCATCATTCTTAACTCATAAAAACCTGTTCCTCTTATCCTTTCGACCTCATATCCATCATAGCATCATAAGAGTCGTAACAGAAGCCTGAACTGAGAAGTTTCTGACCGGTTACAATTGAATCAGCTTGAATTTTGGTGAAGAAACAAACCAGCGGGTCATCACACATCACCTTCAAATAAACAGTGCAATGCACATGCTGTGAATTAACTGATATAAGATCCCCAGAAGAATAAGAAAGCACCAGATTGAATCACCCTTTCAAATATAGAGTCCATTGCTTGGTTTGAGTCATGGGTCCATAAAGCAGAGTGTGGAATTTGTTTAACGCCCCTCACAGCAATTTTTCATTTGGTACTCTTGGAAATGGGCTTGGTACTAGGTAGCTGCATGGGATACCATGCCCGATGTTCTTGACAATGTGGATTAGCTCTCCCCTAGGGGATGCTGATGAGCCAAAAGAATAAGGAAACTTTAATGTAGTGGCAGAAAGGAAATGCATTTGTGCTCATCCTCCCAAATCGCAAAGCATGGGCTGAGTATCTTATCCTGCCTCTGCCAGCACCTCATCCAATCTCGTTTGTATGTGGATATGACTTACCTCCTTCAAGTAATGCACCAATACAGCTGACCCCTCTTTCTTTAATCCCTCGTCTCACCTTTGTATTGCCTTCACATTTGCTAGCCACTGCATAAACATTCGATAATAGCACAAAAGCTGCAGTACTCTCTGGATCTAGCTCGATGACTCTTTCTGCAGCATATTCTGCTACTTCCAGGTCTCCCACAATTCTGCAGCCACTGAGCAAAGCCATCCACACTGAGGCACTCGGTCGGAGCGTCAATTGCTTTATGAAGTCCACTGCCTCCCTTAAGCGTCCTGCTCGCCCCAAAAGGTCAACCATGCAGGCACAATGCTCGGATGTTGGGGTTATACCATGATCTTCTTCCATGGAGTTGAAATATTCCTGACCTTTATCAATCAAGCCAGCATGGGTACATGCTGTCAGGACACCGATGAAGGTGATATTATCCATCTTCACACCTTCCTCTCGCATTTGCAGAAAGAGTTCGAGAGCCTCTTCAGCATGGCCATGCTGGGCATAACCTGTAACCATTGCACTCCAAGATACAGTATCTCGCTTAAGCATGTTATTGAACACTTGGCGTGCATTATGCAAACTCCCACACTTCGCATACATGTCAATAAGAGTGCTCCCCACATAAACATCTGAATCAAACCCCTTTTCCACAATAGAGGCGTGTATATTCTTTCCCTGTTCCAAAGCTGCTGAGCTTACACATGCCTTGAGGATGGTTAAAAAGGTGACCTTATCTGGTTTCATGCCTTCCCATCCCATCTGCTGAAATAATGCGAAAGCCTCCTCAGCAGGTCCATGACTGGAATACCCCGCAATCATAGCATTCCATGAGACCAGATCTTGCTGAGGCATGCTGTCAAATACACGGCGCGAATCCTCAACACTCCCACATTTGGCATACATGTCAACAAGGGCACTTCCCACAAATTCACTCGTCTCAAGTCCGTCTTGGGCAATGCAAGCATGAATCTCCTTGCCCTTATCCAGAAATTCCAGGCTCGCACATGCCTTCAAAAGGCTGAGAAACGTGACCTTGTCGGGCTTCATGCCATCCCTCTCCATTCCAGCAAACAGTTTGAAAGCTTCCTTGGCATCCCCATGCTCAGTGTATCCCAAAATTATTGCATTCCAAGAGGGCACATCACGTGATTGCATGTTATTAAATACTGTACGTGCATCCTCTATGCTTCCACAGTTGGCATACATGTCAACAAGGGTGCTTGCCACAAATATGTTTGACGCAAATCCACTCTGTAGGATTTCAAAATGAATCTGTTTTCCATGTATTAAAGTTGCTATTGCCTTTAGGATGCTCAAAAAAGTCACATCATCAGACTTAACGCCTTCCAATTTCATCCTCTGAAAAAGTTCAAAAGCTTTCTCAGTTTGGCCATGCTCGGTGTAACATGCAAGCATCGAATTCCATGAGACCACATCCTGCACAGGCATTTGGGTGAAAACCTGGAGTGCATCCTCTATACTGCTACATCTAGAATACATGTTCACAAGGGTGTTTCCAACAAATACATTTGTCTTGGTCCCAATCTTTATTATATGAGCATGGATCTCCTTGAGCCTTGCTAAACTTGAGCAAGCCTTTAGGATGCTGACACATGTGACTTCATTTGGCTGTACTCCGTCAGGTTCCATCTGACAAAAGAGTTTGAAAGCCTCTTCTGCATGCCCAAACTTCGTATAACCTCCGATCATCAAAGTATATGTAAAAACATTTCGACGAGACATACCATCAAAGATTTGGCGGGCATCCTCAACACAATCACATTTCACGTACATATGAACGAGAAAATTATTGACCACAACATCATGCTTGAAGCCATTTTTCATAATACGGGCATGGATCAGCTTTCCCGCAGCCAGGTCCTTCATGTCAATACACCCCTTTAACAAGCATGCATAAGTACGGGACAAAGGTGGCGTGATACCTTGCTGGCTCATAAGGTCTAAAACACGCAGTGCCTCGTTCAACCGTCCTTCCTTGCACAAGTTGTTCAAGTCCTCAGCAGTATTGAGACTACGTCTATGATCTCTCTCTTTTGAGCTTCTTGCAGGGCTGCCTACACTCTGATTCCTAGCGTTTTGAAGTATTTTAGGTGGCCTGCATGATTGCAGACGATGGTAATGGCAGAACAGAATATACATTTTCCATTCAAAAACTTAATACTTAAATTTAGGAAAGGTTGACAACAAATGTTGTATTGACTGAATTAGGGAAAAGAAAAATTACTCTGCAATGGAAATTACCAGTAATTTTTACAGTCAAAACCATTCTCAGAATGAGTTTCGACTGATGACGTGAGAGCCGGATCTCCTTTCCCCCAAAAGAGGTCGTTGAATGCAGGCCATTGAAGCCTTGAGACTATCTGTAGATAACAGATGACATTGAAGTATGGTCTTTACTTGGCCAGCACTAGACCGTTCTTTCCACTTCTGAAATCCTACACAGCCACGTGTTTCATTCTAACAAGATATTTCTAGAAAATGGAATAGGGGTGTTATACGACTAATTGGGAATCTTCGGAGTCATTTTCTGAGTGCTAGAATAAGTGTGGAACAGCATCAATTGGTTCTGATTGACTAAATCTGAAAGATTTATGGATCTCAAGGAGTATAAATATCTGATAAACATATAGAAATTATCATTCGACAACTGACATCGAGAGTAGTAACTTCGGAAGACGGAATAACTAATGTTTTTCCACCTGGAGAGCTTATTGAATCATCACAAGCGCAGCGAATGAATCGTGTATTAAAGAAGTCGATGTTTTATGAACCCATCGTGGTGGGAATGACGAAAGCATCTCTCAATACTATTAGTTTTATATCGGAGGCGAATTTTCAGGAGGCTACTTGAGTACCGTCTAAAGCTGCTCTTAGAGGTCGAATCGACTGGTTAAAGGGATTAAAAGAAAATGTTATTCTTGGCGATCTCGTTCCCATCGGAACCGGCAGTCAACGAGCAGAACACTTAGCAAATTAAGCCCGTCTTCGAAGGTAAACGTCCGTGATCATTGCTTCGAGCTGTTGTACACTATTACAATGCTTTCACCTTCGCGAGGCTAATATATTCTAAGAAAGAGAGCAATGAATAGTCGAGTATGTATCGAAGGTATACAAACCGAGACGGGCTTTTCAATAGCGATCAATCGATACCATGAACTGAATACAGCTGGTTGACAACGAGCAGAACACTTAGCAAATTAAGCCCGAATACAGCTGGTTGACAACGAGCAGAACACTATTTCAATGCTTTCATCTTCTGTCGAAGTGATCAACGTGAGCAAGGATTTCGTTCGTCCGTTTCACCTGTCGAAGTGATCAACGTGAGCAAGGATTTCGTTCGTCCATTTCGCCTATATTTAAAGGTTTTGCCTTGGCTTTTTACGCAGCTTTTCAAAAGCTTTCAAAGCTTTTGGGCTTTCAGAATTTCACCTTCTGTCGAAGTGATCAACGTGAGCAAGGATTTCGTTCGTCCGTTTCGCCTGTCGAAGTGATCAACGTGAGCACGGATTTCGTTCGTCCGTTTCACCTATATTTAAAGGTTTTGCCTTGGCTTTTTACGCAGTTGGCTTTTTACGCAGCTTTTCAAAAGCTTTCAAAGCTTTTGGGCTTTCAGAATTTAAAAAATCTAAGGGTGTATATTGTGCCATGTGGAAGCACAGGATTTCAGAATTTGAAAAAACGTCCTAGTGCTGGCCAAGTAATCATGACTTTAGGGTCTCGCTTAATGAGACTCCCGCTAACCATCCTTGTGAGATTTCGGGGGCCCTGATTATGAGACACGAAATCTGAAATCGAAAAGCTTAACAAAGTTGGAGAGGCTCTCAAAAGAGGTGAAATTGCTTCCCTCACCAAGTAATGATTGAACGAGAGCGATCGAGAGCATTGAAGGGTATTAAAATCAGGCATATCGTTCAGGATAGCAGCTCGAGTAGCCTGCACGAGAAGGTTTAAGCTTGGAGTAGCCTGCAAGAGAAGGTTTAAGCTTGGAGAGAGAGAAGCTAAGAAGCACCTAGGGTAGCCACAACCGAGTGACTGAGTGTGACGAGCAGGTCCTATGGTAGCTTTGGAGAAGAGCCCGAGTTCAGCAATCAACGAAGGAGCACCTTGGTTTTCGAACAGTGAAAGAAGCCGAACGTGAACGCTATTGGGAGTTCTGCAAAGTAGCTTACTATGTATGTTTTTTGAAAATCGGAAAAGCAACGTTGTTTTTACTTGTTGCAAGTGCGTGGAAAACCATGATCATCGGCCGCTTGAAAGCTCCATAATGATTGAAGGACTCTATGAAACTTTCGAAGAAAGTAATATAAACGCAGCTATAAACATAAAGCCAGCGATAAAGTTAAAGTCGAGCTGCAGACAAAGAAAAACGGAATAACAAGGAAAACGAAACCATGACAAAAGCACACCTGGAAACTTGTAACCTGCCAACCTTCAAATAAAAGAATTCGCCTTCTCCAACGGAAAGCAGACGTTGTTTACTTGCTTTTACTTGGTTACTTGTGCACATTGTTTTTTAAGGTGTTTTCACATTGTTTTTGGACGTGTTTCGCTTGGTTACTTGTTTATTTTTAGCGAAGGGACGATCTAACGAGTTAGAATGAAACACGTGGCTGTGTAGGATTTCAGAAGTGGAAAGAACGGTCTAGTGCTGGCCAAGTAAACATTGTTTTTTAAGGTGTTTTCACATTGTTTTTGGACGTGTTTCGCTTGGTTACTTGTTTATTTTTAGCGAAGGGACGATCTAACGTGATTCCCGCTGAAACAGAAGCGATCGAACGAGATTCCAACAACTGCTCAACTTTCGGAAGACCTTGAATGATATCCCTAGATCTCAATCTGTCATATAGTAATGTTATTAAAGTATCTCCTTCTCTGATTATATCCCTGTAATCTTTATGAATAGTTGCAAACATCAATAATTGTTGCGATCTGATCAAAGTTTGCAAAAGTGTCAATGATAACTATTGCCAACTCATAAGATCATGGACATAGTGAATCATTTTAGATATAATAAGATGTTATTTATACGCACTTTTATATTTCCATAGTCGTAATTTTTTGGAATCTTGCAAAGGCAAAAATTGTAACTACAACTGCTCGAAGATGTGTGAAGATGATTACCTTGATGGTTTGAACATCTTTGATCATTGGATTGTGTATAGCTTTTGTGCTTGAATTTATCATCTTTAGGAAATTGCACATATGCTAACCAACATATCCAAACATGCAGAACATGAGGAATGCATATTGACTAATCATGATTGTTTTTCAGATTCCAACATTCCAGCAAAGAAATAGGCGACTTCTCGTCGCGCTGTGGACGTCACAAAGGATACTCCACGTAAGTAGAATGTACGGTCATTTCAATTCTGAAATGTTTCTGCACCGTCTGTTGCTCTGGTCCGCATTAATGCGCTACACCTCCAACACTGGAGGTGACTATTCGAAACGGGGGGATGGCACGTTCCCCTATGATATATAATTTTTGGAGAGACATGTGCCGGCTCTCCACCATACATTACGTATGGTTTTTTTTTTTTTTTACACCTCATCTTGAGCACGCACACTTCTTCACACATTCTGTTTCCGCAAGGGAACATTACATTTGCTTGGTTCGACCAACATACTAATCATGTCTGCAACACTTCTGTTTTCGAGATGTTTGCAGCCTCCAAACGAGTGTCTTCTCCTAAAGGTATGCACAACACAATGTATTTGCTTGATTCAAGTTATTTTATCAATTCTTTCACCTTCTAAAGATAGAGGTTCAGTCCATTTTGTTTTTCCTGTTGCGTTTAGACAAAACCACGTGAGTTAAATTGTAGCAAAGTTTCGAATGGTTTTTATTATTAATCCCTGTAGGTGTTTAAACCCGAACATAAGACATCGATTCATGTCACGATGTAGAAATGACCACCGGAAACTCCTTCGAACATGACCATTCGTCAACGCTCACAGCAGCCAGAGGTCGAGCTATTCAACTTGATATAACATCAAGAAAGATGTCCTTGAGGCCAGCTACGTCATCGTGGTTGACCATCGCAGATAGATACAAGCAATGGGTTAGTAATTGCGCGGCTATTTTCTCTAGCCTTCAAATCTGCGGTGTCTGTGGCATAACCACGCTACTGTCTGCAAACCAAAGGATCGTTTCTTCGCAAGGCATAGGCATCTCGAGCCACAGCGCCGCACTCAAAAACATGATACTTTTGGATGCCTGCGAGAATATGGGCATGCAAGTGACTTACTGGAAATGCCAAAGCTGCACACGAGATGCCCAGCGGAGTAGATACATTGTGCGGTTGATGCCACAGTACTCTCGGCAGTTGCTTAAAACAAACCACCTCCACACGCAACTGCTAAGCATCATAGATATATCCATTTCAGTTACCACGACTGCAAATGTGATTGCTCGTGGCACACTCGATCGAAGGTCACTTCTAGACAATCGTCTGATATCTTGGCGAAACATCCCACTAAGCTCGGCTCAAGAAATCGTGATGAACGAGCTGTCAGGTGTGCTTGCATACAACATCGAGAACAATCCAATATTGCGCAAGTACAATTCTTTAGCAAAGCATGCAGACATCAAGATGGGTATGTGCATCTTGAGTCCTCAAACCATTGCAGGTATCTTGGAACTACACAATGAGACAGCTCCCTTCGAGTTAATGTCAATAGCGGAATCTCAGCCTGAGCTCCTGCTTTTGCAAAACATGGTGGACCCCGCGAACCGTCGCGCCTTTGATGCAAGGGACAAGCATGAGTTTGCCTCCATACAGCTACGGGGTACAGAAATGCTTTCAGAGAGGGTCGCTTCATTCCACGTCGACGGAGTAACAGCAGCTGGCAGTGCGTACGTTGACATAACCATGGAGTCAGCAGTGTTCCCCTTCCTGTTCCCTTTCGAACGGGGCTACTATGATGGCTGCAGACAGTTCAGCAACTATGTGAAAATGAGAATATGCACCTTATTCTCTATCTACACGCTCTACAAGCCGTACTTGTTGATCATGTTCCAGTTAAAACAGGCAGTGATGATTGCCAATTCAAGCAACTCTACATGCTTGCAATGAGACATCGACCAATATAGGAAAGCCAACCCTGCCACGACCGATGAAGACGCAATGAGACACGTGCTTCGCTACAGCATGCCATCAACAATGCCGGGGTCCCCATCGTGGCATCGACGGCATCTGAAGGACCTCATAACAATGGTCGATGCTTGGGGCCTCCCAGATTTCTTTCTGACATTCACTGTAGACGAGGTCACCGATACATGGTGGCAAGAAATTAATGTGATCGAGAGCATCGCAACACATTATAATGCACAATTCACTTGGAAGGACTGTCCTGTTGAATGCGTGGCACTTTTCCATGCACGCTTCCACATGTTCATGCGCAAGCATTTGCTTTCATCCGACGGTCTGCTTGGCCGAATACAACACCATGTCATTTGTTATGAGATACAAAACAGGGGCTCCCTACACGCCCATGTCATATTGTGGGTCCACCATGATGACCGTCAGCGAATTGCAAATGAGATTGTGGCTTACGTCCCCAGGGACGAGGCCCTGGATCCTCGAAACACAAGGCTGCGAGAACTAGTTCTCAGGAAGCAGTTGCACGTATGCAGGAAAGCGTGCTACGTCGGACCGTCACACCACAGTTGCAAGCACGGCTTCCCTTTCGCAACACAGCCAGAATATGAACCCATCCTCGACCCTCTGACGCAACGTTGGTTGTATTACCGGCCGGGACATGAGCACCGAAACGTCGTCCCTTACCACCCTTCCGTGTTACTGTTGTGGGGTGCACACATGAACATACAGCGGGTGACAAACTCTTCAATCTCTCACTACCTCCTCAAGTACGCGATGAAATCTGAACCAATGGGCAAACTGAACATCCGTTCAGAAGATGCCTCGCGTTTGGGGTTGCAACATCTCGACGAAGTAAAGCTGAAACTCATCACTGCGAGCCTCCTATCAAAACCAACCTCTCCAACAGAGGCCGCGCTAAACTGCATGCAGATACCAACAATCACAAGGAGCGAGACCATTCACTATGTCGACTCCTCGCCACCATCTCTAAGACAATGCATCATCTCGCGAAACAACAATGTCACCCTGCACCCGGTCGACATATACCGCGGGAGACCGAGCGTCATCGAGGATAGCACGTTCTACGATTACCATAGGCAATATGTGATCCGAAAGCCCAAGGAAACACAACGTGGAACGGTCGGTCTTGACCTCTTAGGCAACAGGATCGCAAAATGTGAGCGAGTAGTCAGATTCACTGACTAACACCCTAGACATCAACCAGAGGGGTACTTCTACAATGTGCTCTTGCGAAAACTCAGCTTCAGGAATGAAACAGAGCTCATATCACCTGCCAACATAGCTGGATCCTACTTTGTCGAATGCCAAATGCGCGGCCTCATATTGAGCAACAAGGACCTCGAGATGTATGTGACCGAATACACGCAAAGGAACTTGCTAGCGACTGACCACATGGACCAGTTGATCAATATGATATTGCAAAAGGTTGCGATCATCCGAGACTGCCCGATGGAAGCACCTAACATCGACCAGCAAACCCCGTCGAAGGGTCAACACGCGCGAGGATGTTGGAAAAAATGGCCGAGTTTCGCACCGTCGCCAATGCTGCATTGACAGTAGAACAACAAAGAGTCTTCGAAAGCCTAGCTTCAACAAGCTCAGGGCTGCACGTTGTCTATGGAACACCAGGTAGCGGCAAAAGCTTCTTGATACGGTACTATGTTTCGCATCTGGTAGCGCAAAACAAAACGGCAATACTCTGTGCATCAACAGGGGCGGCTGCGACGCGGCTGAGCGGGATTGCAACCACTGTACACTACCAATTAAGGATCCCCGTGCGCAGCAGTCAGTACCCACTGAACATCCATGAGACGGATGAGCGACACCTCGTAATCAAGGAAGCCAATGCGATCATCATTGACGAGATGTCCATGCTAACAAGGATGACTTTCGATCTCGTGGTAAGACAAATCGTCAATGTGACTAATGGCACATTGCATGAGCCATTCAGACACAAAATGCTCATAATTTTTGGTGACCTGGCGCAATTACCGCCAGTCTGCAAACACCGCGAGGATCTCTGTGAGCCATGCCACATCACGTCCTCCGCGCACTGGGCTCAAGCGAAAATGTACCACATGCAATTCTCGGTGCGACATGCACGAGACATGCCGTTCCTGGCATTCTTGCATACCATAAGACTCAGGACGCCCACAACTGACGAGATTTCCGACTGTTTGGGGCAGTGCATTGTCGACAAGGAAGGTGCATGCCACTTCATCGATGCCGAAAAAACCATCATTTGCACGCACAGAGTCGATGTCGCTACCTTCAACGATGAGCTTGTGGAGAAATTCAACACTCCCGAGATGATTGTGCATGTTCAAATACACAGTAACGCCGCAAGCGAACCAGCTCTCAAAGAATGGTTGGAGGACAAAAGCTTCAACGAGATAGGAAAAATTTGCATGGGGGCGAAGGCAATGATAACGGAAAACATCGACCTTGTAATAGGTGCCGCAAATGGAGCAATGTGCAAAATCAAGAGCATCAATGCAACTAGCAGGGGAGAAATCAACGGTATCACTATCGTCGTGGACACAACAGCGGCCGTGCTCACATTACGACGCTCGAAGCATCAGCGAAAGGCAATAAATGGAAAATGGTTCCACAAGTCCACATTTCCACTAACCCTAGCATACGCTATCACGAGACACAAATCCCAAGGCGCAACCATATCCAACAAAGCGCTGCTCATATTTCGAGGAGTGTTTGCCCCTGGCCTAGCATACGTGATGTTGTCTACAGTGACTGAGAGAACGAGGCTGCGCATACTACATTGCCCACATCCAGACATATTCAGACCAATTCCACGAGAGTTCTCACAGCCGACAACACAACCACATGCATAAAGGTATTCACTACCAGAGATTAAAAAAGGCAGAGGCAAGTCATGAATATGTTACGTCAAACATGCGTGCAAGGAAAATGGTTTTAATATCTTGTCTGTTGTCGAGAACAGGTGCAGAGGATCAGAAAGCTCGGGACATTGCAGCATAAGACATGGACGCAGACAAGCTAAATTCCACCAGCATGAAAGAATCTTTTTTTCTTGAAGATTTAAAAAGACAGCTCATTTGAAAAGACGGTGTAATAAGTCGTGCTTGCAAGCAGCTATTTGAGCTATACAAAAGCAACGCGAAGGCAACAAAACCTCCACCAGCAAAGAGGAGGTTCTTCCTAACCACAAAGCAATTCCGGCTAGCAAACAATGCAGGAGAACGTCCGGGAGCTTACATCAACGGCTTCAACATGTATGCGGAACTACGCGACTTCATTGACAAGTGCAATAGGCGTTTGCCAGCTAAAAGAGAGCGGGGAGGCTTGAGATTTGCAAATGGTATGTAATGCTTCCGAAAATTAAAAAAAACCGCAACAATTGAGAAAAAGAATTAACGAGTTGCAAGAACAACAAACTCATCATGGATTGCACTTCTCCTGCAGGACTCCTCAAAGAGATCCTTGTCGAGCTTGACATTGAGTTCGATGAGACCGATAGGATGATGGAAAGTTTGGAGGGGTAGAAGCTACTAGACACGAAGACGAAAGGGATCACAGCGTATGCGTGCGAGCTGCTGCATTACGGGTACAACGTATCCTTGGAGTTGCTGAGGGACACGACGTGCGATCAAGGAATGGCTATACTCGAACAATTTATGGAACAATTTGGAGGGACGCACGACGCAAAGCACCCGGTGACGACAATGGAGAAGCTTACGTATATTTTCGATAGGGACTTATATGAGGAGCGCTTCGGTATTGGAAACGATCCTTTAACGCCAACAGAGAAAACCAGGGCAAGTAAATAAATGCATTCTATTATGGACCTCAAACGAACGAAAAAAGACCGAAAACCTCGATGACTAACGTAATTGTCAATGTTTATGCAGGTATGACATTGAAAGATGCGAGCCTCGAGATGAAGGAGGAGCCTCCACTGAAGCGCCCGCGCAAGGGAATCGTGCGAGCCTCGTCGTCTACTGCATCACGTGCAAGCCCAACAACAAAAAATACCTAGGGAGCACAACGGACCTGCCGCGGAGGATCAAACAGCACAATAAAAAACCACCGGCGAAAATGAAAGAGGACTTGCAGCGTTACAAGCCCTTCAAAGAAAATTTCAAAATCAAAGTTTTGGAAACAACAGCCACTGTAGACAAAGCATGAACTTTAGAGCAGTACTACATAAGGAGCCACAACACAGTAGGTCCATTAGGTTACAACACGCTCGAGGGCCATCCGGCTAGAGCGCGGAAGTACTATTTCCTAAAGCGTAGGAACATAATTTGACCCAAAAAATAAACATTTGTGCCTTCGAAAAAAGGGATCCAATGAAGTTGCAAATGGTGCTGGAACTTTTGTCGTACATGCAATGCAGCTTTGGGTTTGGATTATTCCTGTCACAGTTGCATGCTTCTGTCTCAATTTGGTTTTGATTTATTATTTATACATTTCTGAAATACATCTCCCCGTCGTTCGCTCGAAGTGGAATGACAATAGATTTGCTTACAGTGCAAAGAATAGGAATTTGTCTTCCTCCGAAAAAAAGAAAAACTACGTTTTACTGTCGACATGAACAACATCAAGTGCAAGCAGGACTGGATGATAACGAAATCTCTAGAAAAGGTTGCATGCCATTGAACATCAATCTTCTGCATCATTTCTGACAACGTGACTCATGTGAACCTCAACAAGATAGCAAAAGAGAGAAGTATTCATTAAGAGCCTAGCTGGCCAAGCAATCTAGTTATGCCTATAACGCCCAATCAAATTTACTAGGCCTCACTGCGTCATATTCCATATTCCACCGGTTGACCTGCAAAAGCCTTTCTCCGCCTCCTATGCCATCCGTAGTGACACGTAGGTGATTCAGGATCCCGTAGGACACAGAGCTTCCAGTTCTCCCTGTTTTATTGAGAAACGTCGGTGAATCAATAAACATATGTCGAACAATCATGAAAACAAGATGTTTCAAATGCGCAGTGTACCAATGGTGGCAGATGCCCCTAAAGGAAAATTAAAAGATGCCCATAATTGTTTCAAAGCCAGGGTACATCGAGTGGCATGAATGTTCCTCCACAACGCATGTTTGAACATACTCTGAACTTGGGCGAAGGCTTTTGATGGTGAACTTCGAGGAGGGTACGAAGGGTGTTACACAGATTGTTCTTACCATTTTCAAGAGACATGTGTTGATTGCTAGTTTGAATCACAAAGCTCAACGGCAAACGTCCGACCACTTACCCCTCATGGCCTGAATGATTGGACCTTAGCTAGAACGCGAATACTCATTCTAAACCAGACCTGTTCTAAAGTAGCTCCTTTAGAATGCAGTCTAGGGAGATGGTTGTTTTTTGTTCTTCCATGTATAGTCTTTCTTGGGGGTAGGGTTTTTTTTTGGACTCCACATTGCTTTGGTGCATGGGCGGACAAAATTAGGCTTGGCCAATTGTGTGTAACTCCCTTAGTAACAAGTTTTGGGGGTCCATCTCAAAACTTTGTGAAATTTTTGGGTTTTTTGGTCCTTGCAAAGGGTCCTAAGGGATGGCTTGGTTTTTAGATCCATAGTTTTGAAGTTAGTTCATTTAGTCAATTTGACCATCCAAATTGTGGTTAGTATGAGCTTTAAGTGTGTGTTAGAAGTAGTTTAAGAGCTTCTAATGTGTTTATGGTTTAAGGTTTTTGTTTGCTTGTGGAGGTCCTAAATGTTCTCGTCTTTTATTTTTGTCATTTGTTAGGTATTTCTCTCTAAAGATAGAGGCTCTCTTTGTCTCTTATATGACACCACCTTTATATTACTCTTCCAATAGGCACGTCCCCACTTTTGTTTCATGGTCAATCCACCATGCCTCTTTCACCTCTTTTCTCTCTCTCTTTCACTCGTCCACCTTTCCTCATATTCCTTCACCTTCACTTGCTTTTTCTCTTTTCCTTTCCTTTCAATTTACACCCATCGTTACCCTTTTATAAGTTATTGGAAATATTTATGGAGCTTACACTTAGACTTATAATGTCACTTCAAAAGGCAGGGCCTTAGTGGGATCCCCACCTTGTTTAACAACACATGAACTTTGATTCATGGTGGCTTTAGTCCACTTCGCTGGACGCTGCATGGCTCCTTGCATGCGCTCTATTCCTTTGCTTTCCATGCATTACGTTTCGCCCGTCGTCTTCCTTCAAATCGACATTCCTCTTTCATTTTTGTTGGAGCGAGGGTGTGAACGAGGTCAGAGATGTGGAGCAAGGGCATAGAATGAGGTCAGAGGTGTTGAGGGCGAGGCGAGAGGCATCAATTTGCGACGTAATGCCATCTCTTGCCTTGTTTCATCACAACAAGTCCTTACTAAATGTTTGACAGGTGGGACACAAGGTCTCTAACGGGTACCTAGTCGCTCTTGAGAATTCGATTGCGTCCATTTGACACCCCTCTTGTATGTACACAAGATCAAGCAGTCTTACCAACTAGGGCAGCCTCCTTGGGTGGGCTTTTGCTCTTGAAAGCAAACAAAATGTGCTTAAATTTCCTTCTTTGAGAGAGAAAGAGATCTAGTTTGTGAGAGGATTCATTGAGAGACTCTTGAAAAGTTTCATGAGAGATGTATGCTGAGAGATTTCTATTGCGAGAGAGAGACTTTACTTTGAGAGAGTCTGTGAGAGAGAGACAAAGTCTCTTTGCAGGTCCTATCCTACACTTCGACCACACTCTTCACTTGAACTATATTGGTGGTGAGCTACTTTAGGGGGAGCCTTGCCTTCGATGGATTGCAAAAGTAACATCTACAAGCGGGATTAGCATCTTCAACAACCAGCAAAGGTAACTCCTAATCTGCAAGCAGCCCCAAATGACCGGCTCCTTCCATCACAACTCCAATAACTACCTCTAAGGCTCTGTAAGCTTCAGCAGTGCCCTTGTACCAAGGCCTTCTACCATCGATGACTAGCTCCGAAATCCCACGCTCTACATAGTCACCAACAGCAGAATCATAGCACCTATTATAAGCCCTTGTAGTACCTCCAATGAAAGCCTTCAACAAGCGTGCCCTCCTACAGCCGTTCGCGATCAGCCTATCAATAGCCTTTGCAAGCCTCTCCATCAACCCATGATAGAGCCACTCTATCAAAGACTCCCTGCTCACAGGGCCAACGAACCTACCCTGCAATCGACGCAACGATGACCTCTGAGTAGCCACCCACGACTAGCCAGCTCAGGTATCCTCTGCCCCAACCTCAATGCTCGGCTCACAGTAGAGCTAAGGCCAACGACTGGCTCACGGTCTTAGCTCTCGAATAACAAGCTTCTTCATCATCAACTCCTATAGAGAGCCAACGGGCTACTCGCCAATGATGCTCCATCGCCTCCAGCTCTTCATCCAAGCTACAAGGATGCCCCACGACATAAGAAATTCCAAGCCTACGGTTGTCAATAGGATCCAACAAGCTCTCTGCCAGCCCGCTTCACAAAGCGGCTCCCCATAGTGCCAAGTGGCACCTTCAAGCTCCCTGCACGACAATCCAGTGACTCAGCAATGAGTTGAAGCACCAACCGTGCCTAAGCTCCTTCAACACTGGACTGCAGTGCCTTCTTCAACAACATTTCATGTAACTCTGCTCCAGAGCCACCCAACGAAAGATTTTGATAGAATCTTTAGTAGATTTCGATGGAATCTTCAGTAGATTCTGACGTCCCAGATGGGGACACGTGGAGGATAGCTTATCCTTAAGGTCAGGGTCACCTCACTAAAGCTTTGGTTAAAAAATGAGCCACGTGGCACCCTATCCATGTTGCCACATCATCACTAGCTCATCAGGTGCCACCTCATCCTTATCTACCATGTGATAACCAATTGCCACGTCAGCAGAGTCCAATCAGCATAGACACATCACCTGACACATCATCTGTGCCATGTTGGTAACACGTCATTTGTGCCACATCATTTGCCATGTCATTTGTGCCACATCATCAATGATACATCACCTGACACATCATCTGTGCCATGTCATCTACCACATCATCCTTTAACCAGTCAACACTACCACATCAGCATCCCAGCCAACTACCGCATCATCATTGCCACGTGACACTCTGACCCCTGTAGGCATAGTTATCACTTTGCAAGCACACTATGCAACCTGCATGTGCACACAGTTGCCACCTCAGCACACTGCTTCATAGGCACACCTCTTGCTAGGCATAGTGCCACATCATTACTGCATGTGACCCATAATGACACATCATCATTGAGCACCATTTGCACTCCTTTTGCCCCTCCACCTAGATCAAGGCATATCTCTTGATCCAGGAAGAATTTGAGGGCGCTCCAAAAAGGAAAGTTGCTCATTTTTTTGTGCTCTATGCGCTCATCACATCACATGCACATTTTGATGCAAGTTATACTCACTTTTGAGCTTTGTCCAGCAAAACCACTTCCTACATGCAGATTCGCATCTACATCGACGCATCTGACCCATCACTTAAAAGGAACAAAAGAAAAGGAATTATTTGATGTTCTTTCATAGATCGATGGTTGGTATAGATCTAGATCAGAGTAGACTACATATTTCTTCAATCTCTAGAATCTTTAGACTTTCGAAGACTCTCTCTCTCTCTCTCTCTCTCTCTCTCTCTCTCTCTCTCATATTTTCTTCAATTTCTAGAAGATTTGTACTTTTAAAGACTCTCTCTCGCTCTCTCTCTCTCTCTCTCTCTCTCTCTCTCTCTCTCTCTCTCTCTCTCTCTCTCTCATATTTTCTTCAATCTCTAGAATATTTGGATCAGTCTATAAGAAAGCAATGGAAGGTCACTAGTGAGGAACTAGATAGTCATCTATCCACCTAGGTGTAGTATCCTATGTCAACTATCTAAGGGACTAGAGTCCTTGATGAACAAAGCCTAGAAGAAATAATCAAAGTTGACAATCGCTTTGGTGAATGCTAGTATTGCCAAGGAATGAAGTCAATGTTAAGATGATATTGTTGATTAGCTTGGGTAACTTGCCTACGTCCCTTGTCCTCCTTTGTGGCCTATGGGAGATATCTTATCACCTAGCAAGCACTACCCCAAGTCAAAGAGGAAGGAGCGAATATCTATGGTGCTCATGTGGGGTCAACATGTTGATGAGATTGTCATACTCTTGGTATCTTGATTCTGTCATCTCCCTAGAAACCTCTAATTATTGTCTCTTGAGTCAAAGAAGCTTTTGATCTCCCTTAGGTTGGGTTCATGATGAACTCTTGATCTCATCTCTAAACAGAGCGATTGATCTTTGTGTCATTGGGCCTCATGTAGAATAGTCACCATGCATCTTTGATCAAGGTGGAATGGTAAGGCTGAGAGTGGTCTAAATACACTCTTGAATATAGATTGTTTGTCACATATTCCTTATTTTTTATTGCTTGCACACTATTTGTTAGTGTAGAAGGGTCTATCTTGGGGAATTCTATTGATATAAGTGCTTGAGGGATTGCCAAATCATTGTCAAAAGTCCTAGTCAAAATCTACACAATGATTATGGATTCTAGCCTAGTCTAGATCACTATCATATTCCGTGCTTGTCATGAAAATTGGTACTTCTAACGCCCTTAGTCAGCTTCTGGTTCTAAGTCCTGGTCAAAATCTACATAATGATAATGGATTATAGCCTCTTTTGCATCACTATCCCATTCCGTGCTTGTCATGCAACTTGGTACTTATAACTCTCTTAGTTCCTCATCCTAGATTAGTGGTTCTAGTTATATCATTGATGCATCCACTTTTGGACACATTGGATGTGTTGCTTTGTAGTTATCAATTTTTGATAATGCATGTATCCCATTGTTGGTGTCACTATATCACCTTCTATCGGCTTGAGCTCTTTCATTGCTAAGATTGATGCAAGGTTGGTGCTTGTGTTGGAGAAGAGGTGTCATCAATATTATTGGGTTGCCTACTCCCATAGTTATATCCACCATAGTATCTATATTCTAGATGGTAATCTAATTAATGCCCCAATCATGGAGTACTTCTCATAGCCATGGTCTACCAATGGTATTTAGTATGTTGTCATCCTTTGGGGAGATCCAATATGGTGAATTGTATGGTGAACCTAGTTTTTGTAATTGCAATTGGTAACATTATTTACATTTCCCAAAGGATTGATAGTCTTATGTTGAACATGTCCATCCTCATCAGTGGCAATCCCCAGATTCATTATAGAGTTCCTTTGCTAAGATGTTCACTCCTATCCAACCATCCACAATTGTAGGATTTGGGCCCTCAAATTTATGCACCAATGGGATGGTTACAATTTTGTATGTCATCCCTATCATATAATTACATTAAAATATCCTTATCTTCTTCTTCAAGGCATGGGGACCTTGTGTAGATTCAATTCATTCTTTGAAGCATTTCCATATTGTAGGGTAGTTTCTCAATGGGGTTCCAATTGGGATTATGACCAGGTAGCCAATTATATTGGCTAATGCAGCTCCTTTCAATGAGGGCTATGGTATCCATAACCCTTTAAGTTGGGTGGAGCTTCAATCATTATTTCTATACTGGGTGGCATTGGTCCCTTGGCAAATTGTTCTCATTCCCTTGTTGCCCATTGTCTCAAGGCTTGAAACTAGGCTTTCTCTCTTTTTGCATTGGGATAATCCTCTTTTTCTTCTTTCTCTACACAGAGGCTTGATGTGGTAAGTGTTGCTTCAATTTTTTGTGCATTGGGAAAGGCTTGTCCATCTCTCCAGATCTTTTCTTTTCAAACAGGAGGTAGTTTTTGATGAGTTGTTTCTTTTTGCCTCCTTGTTACCACAAGTACTAGGTGGGACGCCATACCTTTGGGTTGCCACAATTTGATTTTTGATGTTGATGGTTCCAAGGGGTATATCATTTTTTGCTTTATTGGGATATTGAGTCTTGGTTCTAAGTGAGGAATCCATAGATACATATGTTTCCAACAACTACATAGTTGCTATCTATGTGAGGGTAATCTACTACTTGGTGGTTTTACCCACATCGAAATCAATTGATGGGTGCTTAGTATGTAGTTGGCTTTACTTGATTAGCATATACTAGTATGAGAACTTCTGCACCTTCTAGGTAATACATTGGGTACTTTGGCTCAAACTCATATCATGGTTCTAGGCCATCAATTTGCAATGGTTGAGCTAGCATGACTACTAAATGGGATGGGGAGCTTTGGGGTATTGTGGAGAATTAGGACTCCCCAACACTTGAGGCACTTGTGTCCTCATAGGAATAGGATTCAGTCTTTGCATTTATTCATTAGGTGCCAATGTGAGTTGCTTGTACCCAAGTCCATAATTTCTTCTATTTTGTCTATTTTACTAGTAGTGCCATGTGAGATGATATGGACTGAGATGATTCTATGTACAACCAATATTGACACTTTAGAGGGTTCAAAGGCATGTTGTAGCCTTTTCTTTGTTTTAGTACCTCTTCAAGGCATGTCAAGTGATCCTTTTTACATGCATGTATATATAAGTCATCTAGGGAGACTTGTAGAAGCTTATATGCATAATTCATCTAGGAAGACTCGAACGCATGCATAAGTCATCTACCATAGCTTGTATAAATTTTGGGGTATGTCTTTAAGATGGTGTACATGATGAATTGAGAAGCAGCTATAGGACATTGCATAATCTGAATGGCATGTCTTTATTTTGCAAAAAATTCCCATGTATGGAAAAACTTATCTTTGATTAATCTTCAAGAGTGATTTTTACTTGGTTATACCTATAGAACCCATTCATGAAGCTATAGACTTCTAACCTAGCTACCCATTCCAAAACAATGTCTGTTAGTGGTAGGGAGTGGTGAACTTTGATTGTAGCTGCATTAACATTTTGAGATTCACACATAAAACGACAAAGCACCAAGCTATCCCATGATGCTTGCTAGTTCATCATATCAAATAGAGCAAAGGACGAGAACAACACATCTCCAATGTGATTTAGAGATAGTGGGATTCCCAATGGGACCTACTCAAACCCATCAACTCAATCATATGGCTGATATGTGACAAGCGACCCTTAGGGGTCACACACACGCAACTAGATAATGTTGGTGTTTTGAAATTCAATTGAAATTTAAACTAGTGTTACACGTGTCCTAGACACCTCGAAATCCCCAACACGGTTTGTTTCCTCTTGCAAATCTGATTTGCTCTCATAGGCCTTTTGGCCCTTTGTAGAAATTAATAAATCTCTCTCTCTCTCTCTCTCTCTCTCTCTCTCTCTCTCTCTCTCTCTCTCTCTCTCTCTAATTCTCTCCAAGCAAACACCCCCTCCCACACTCACCCAGCCATCAACATGCCTAGGGCTCCATATGAACATATTGCCGCCATCTCAATACATCTTGGAAGCCCCACCTACCTATCGTGAGGCAAAACCAGTCATTAGGGAGGATATCCTACAACTCCACTCATACAAAACCTGGTTAGTGCCCTGTGAGCTGTTAATAAAACTCAACTTTTATGGAGATCATTGCCTGCAGATCTTATAGAAGGGCTTCATCAATCCTCTCAACTATACTCGGATCCATCCTTGAGCATCTCGATTGGCCAGTTTCGGGTGTCCTCGCAATGACTACATATTGAGACAGGACATGTAAAGGGCATCCCAAGGGGGGCAAGATTCACATGTGGCAAGCAACCCAAGGGAGGTGCAGGGACAAATAATCACTTGGGGGCATTGTGGGGAAAAGCAAGCCTTTGAAAAGAATGAGGGGCGGGGGAGCCACAAAGGGTGGAGGCAGGGTAGCAGACATGGGGAAGGCCAAGGGAAGCAAAGAGGGAAGGATGAGGACGAGGACGAGGAGGAGAAAGAAGGCGGCTAGCTGAGGGAAGAATGGCTGGGAGGGAATTGAGTGGGAAGCCAGACAGGGAACACTGTAGCAAATCTTTATCACAACTAAAAGAACTCCAAATGAAAATGAAGCTCAATTCAAGTCTCAAGAAATATACCTAGGGAACTTGTAATCCTATAGCATTAGGAACAAGATTTCTTGGAGGATGTGCCAACTTGATATCAAGATACCTATCTAGTTCTCCCCAAATCACTGTAGCAGGCAGATTGATAGGACTAGTACCAATTTTGCTCCAGTAGCCTACATATGAAGCCCTATAATAATTGAGCATTCTAGTAATTGCTCCCAGTGGAGAATAGGATCTGAGATACCTACAACAAGTATCTCATGAAATACTTGTATGTGGGGAGATAAAGTTCATGACAAGATTAATAAAATGCCCGATAAATACTTCCATCTGTAAAGGGAAAGTCACACATGACTAGGATTCTCTCACCTCTCGATGTCTTCTGCAGATTGAGAATTTTTTGTAGTGTTTTTAAGAGCCATCCTCAAAGCCCAGAACCTTGTTAAAGCCCATATATAGTCAAAAAGTACTTTATCAGAAAACTATGTTTATGCAAACAATTTTCTGTATAAGAAAACAACTGTGCCAGAATTTAGATCACCTGTTAAACTGTAAGAAGGCCTCTCATATTCCTCGGAGTTAGAAATACTAGAACCAGAAAAAAAATCAGTGTAGCTAATCTGCCTAAAAATGTTTTATTTAACACTGCCCAGCCAACCTACCATATCTTCCACTGCAACAACACTAGCAAATGAAAAGAAGGCCACTCTTTAATATATAAAGAGATTATTATCCACCAGAACTTTTCTGTGTCAATGATTAGAAGTGTGGGTTATACCCTCATATAATGATGTGGCATGTACTGAAGTTTGGGTATACCCTCATGTAAAAAGTTGTGACAGCCAAACCGATATATTTTAGAATCTCTAATTGTAGTAAAACGTTTTCGTCCATACATGCTCACCATGTCCTGTCTAAACTTTTTGGTACCATCATACACATTAAAAATATTTTATCATCATGTATAAATATGAATAATTTGAGTGTGAAGGTAGGATCTTTTGAGAGATGTCATCGCTTTTTACTCCTTAGCTGATGACTCCCTCAATGAAATTAAAAGCAAGGAGATGGAATTGTAACACTAAAAGCTTTTCTTTCAAGTCTATCTGATTTACATCTATGAGGAACATGTACATGAGCAACAGAAAAGTCAAAAATTTTGCCAAAACAATACAGTCTAAAAGGATGAGTATTTGTACATCTAGTAGACTAGGTAAGGTTTGGGTGACATAATCCTTAATGGACCTTTAAAATTATCGGACTACTCCCAAGAGATTTTGTAATTGTAAGGCATTTATTGGGGTTGATAACTCTCTTATTCGTTTGACTTTCTTCAGGTTGATGTCCCACTACTACCCCATAAAGCACACCAAACATGCAATAGAGTGGAATTGACAGTTTGTGAATACATTCCTTACCCTATCTATATGACTTAAAGGGGTTGTTCCCAGAATTTAAGTCATCCATAAAAATCTCGAGGTCGTTTTTTTTTTTCCCCAAAAGAAAGGAACCTTCTATTAATGCTTGAAAGATTTCATACAAGACAGCAGCCTCGAAGATGCTGAGTATGGAAAAAGAATCGGGAAAAGGCTGAAAGAAAGAACCGGCTTGTTCTAGAGAAACCCAGCTCACTACCTAGGGGATCTCTGGTACTGGGGCTAACAGCCAAATGAGGGGACTATACAACCAATGAATCCCTCACAGGGTGAAGATGTAGAAAACTCCTATAGGCCAAGCCTTGCAAAAACAAGCATGCCTCTCGATAGTCGCCCTAGAGCCTGGAGTCCCATGCTCCCAGGTGGATCGTAGTGTGTATATGATATCCTACCAAATGGCGACTACAGTATCTGAGGGTGGAACCGGGTGCTCACCCATCACAAGACTGCAACGAGCCATCCAAATGTTCCATGCCCTGATGCTGGCTACCACCTCCCAAACATTGTCCTCCCTAGGAGAAGGAGAAGCTAGAATGTCAAGAGGGACTGCCTTGTGGAGTGCTATCCTCTAGAGGCTCTAACCCTGTATCCGATAGGCTGGGGAGATCTCATCAATCTAAAATGTGTGGCCTCCCTCTGTCAACTAGACCACCATCCCCCAGGTGTAGTCTCTCTGAAGACTCTGAATACATGTCATGATCCTAAGGGCTCTCATCCAAATCCTCGCTGCGCTACGATAACTCCACAGGCAGTGCGGGATAGTCTCCAAGAGACCATCGGAGCAACAATGGCACTGCCCCTCCACTCGCATCTACTCCAACCACGGTCCAATGGGCAAGCCTTCGTGGGTGGCCAGCTAGAAGTAGGATATCTTCCTCGGTTGCAAATTGGACCATAACTGCGTCCAAAACCTAGAACGAACATCTCGGGGCACTCTCTGGGTCACCCAATGCCTCTCCCTCAACGAGTTCCACCTCGACGAGTCCATCTAAATCCTCCTGCCTATATGTGTGGCATAGGAAAAGAAGGACACCTCATCCACCTACTCAGCTAGACCGCCCTAGAAGGCCAGTACCACTCTCTAGGATCCCACTGGAAAGGTCTACCCTCCCAGAGCCAAAGGCACCATCTAAGGGCATCCTGCTTTGAATACTGGGAGGGTCAATGTGCCAATCCTTCCCAAAACATCCCACCACTCTAATCAACTACCAGTGAATCCCATCAAGACTCCCATCCATCCCAAGGTCTCTCTCAGTGAGTGGCTGAAGTAGGCCTCTAGGTCCTATGGGAATTTGATATCAACCAAAAAGTGTTACTATAAATCATAAAGTGCAGCTAAGAAGTATATACTAGCCAGTGATTGGTTGTGATAATGGTGCTAGTGTTTTTCATGTGTTTACATATCATCTTTTAGAGTTGATTTAAAGTTACTGATTGAGCTATAATGTAAATATTCAAGCTTCACACTGGCCAATGTGGGATGAACCTGAAGTCTTCAATCACATCCTATTGAAGTCTCTCTATTAAGTCAAGTGGATTCCATTTTTGCAAGATATCATAGAGATATCAACACATTATGGCATGTCCTTGGATTCATCTGGATATATGCTCCTGCCATATTAGTAGACATGCAAATTTCAATGCTATTCAATATTTTTGGACTGTTATCACTTTATTTGGAATTTTTTTGCAAAATGGGGACCTCCGAGGAACTCTAAAATTCAATAAATTTGCAATACTACATAGATCAGCTCCACACAAATATAGCCTAACAAAACTATAAATGCAAACAAAGTTATAAATTGTTAAAGTCCTCTTAATAAGAATTTAGTAAGCTTCATATTTCAATTTACTTGCAACACTGTCACATCCATACCTTTCTTTAGTGTTTGATAGTGAAAATGTAATCACATATTATATAGAATAATAATCATGATGCAAGTAAAGTTATTAGAAAGTTCATTGAATTTCAAGATGTAGTAGTACAAATATAGCCTAATAAATTTGCAACGCAACATTGTTATAAAGACATTTAACAATGATTCAAAATTGCAACCCTTATTATTCTATGCTTTTGAATCTTAGTTAGAGTCATCAGGTTTTCATGTTGCATTTCTAAATGGATCAAGTCTACCCAAATAATATTTGATATGTGTTTGCTAGTATGATAGAGTTTTTCACATCATATTCATGCTATCTCTTAAGACTTGGAGTCTTGGTTTAGCAATGAATAATGCTACTCACATTTGTCTTTATGAATTCCTCTAGGTTTGGAATGCATTCATGTTTCTTTTAAAAGTAATTCTCATAAAGTCATTTCTTCATAAATTTTTTAAAGAGACTTTTCAAAGGCTTCGGTTCATGCCATTTAGCTTCAAAAATGGTATGAAAAAAAGCTAAGCAATGCCCTTTACTTTCAAAAATATCTTGATACAAACTTCGAGGTAAAGGGCATTGCTTAGCTTTATACAAACTTTGAGGTAAAGAGCATTGCTTAGCTTTTGAAAGTAAAGGGCATTGCTTAGCTTTTTTTCATACCTATTGTGATATCTCTATCAAATTCAAATCCTCATGACTCATCTTGTTGTTTTAAAATAGATTCAAAATATTAAATGTTCATAAGTTTTTTGTTCTTTTAGATATTCAATAAGGGCTTCATATTTTATCTAATATTTTTACATCATACTTTTAACATATGAAAATTGCATTATTGGATTGTTGTTATGAATGCTAAACCTAAAGTAGTACATCCTCTTATTTTAAATGCAGCTCTATGGATGCCCTTCAATCTAAAGACAACTACTCATAATTCTTCCTTTTAAGAATCTTTACTTTTTTTCCAATTCAATCTAGCATATCCTCCATATTCAAAATATTCTTTTAATTTAATTCTTCAAAGAAAATACTAACTACTTAATCAAAGATAATACTAAATATTTAATCTATGTCCATGTCTTGAAAAAAAGAAAATCCACTTATTCAAATTTTCAAACCAATCAACACAAAGCACAAGCCAAATATGTATCTATTTTTTCTTCTCTCTAGTAATTATCACCTTATATACACAAGATGCGCGATAAATATCCATGTGCATCGTTATTTAATTGATGAATGTTGCCATATGGTTATTATTAGGGTCATGCAAACTATCAATCTATACATCATAAAATAATCAATATACATGTAGCAATACCATGTACAATTGAGTTTTTAGTCTACATTTACTCTTCATTTGAGATGGAGTGCATCCATATCTTGGCAAGATTGTGTTTTGATTCATGTTAGCATTTTAGTAGTGTACATAATAAAAATGAATGCTCATCACCTTCCTCAAAGTTGCTTGCCATTGCTATGTTATATGATATTTTTGGATGTATCACATATCCTGCCTCTTGAGATCCTTTGCTTTGATGGTGTTTTGAAAGCAAAGGTGTTTTGCCATTACAAATCACCCATGTCAAATTTTGTGTAAGGTTGACCTTGAAATCATACTTTCTTCTTTGTCATGTAAAGTTTAATTAATAGGTTTTTGTTCAAAAAGTGGTGTTAGCAATTTCTAAGACACCCTTCTTTGTCATTTGAGAAGGTAAGTGGTCATGAGATATATACTTTCCGTGATGGTTACTCCGGGTTTTATCAAATCAGAATTGCTGAGGAGGATGTGCTTAAAACCATATTTGCCACACCTTGGGGGACATTTGCATTCAAAGTAATGCCATTTGGCCTCACCAATGCTCTTGCTACCTTTCAAAGATTTATGCAGATGGTGTTTGCTCCTTATTTGGGGGTTATCTTGGAGGTGTTTTTAGATGATTTCTGTGTATTCTCAACACGTAAGGAGCATGTCATGAAGGTTAGGTTGGCCTTCCAAAGGGTCAATGATGCGAATGGCAGCCTCAACCCTGATAAATACACCATTGGAGCCACTCAAGGGAGGTTATTGGGACATATTGTCTCATCTAAGGGCGTCAAGCCTGACCCCGAGAAGGTAGAAGCTATCCTCAAGCTCTCCCTGCCAACAACATCAAGTATGCTCATTTGTCAATCTAGTAGGATACTATCATCACTTCATTGATCAATATGCTGCTTTGACATGACCCATGACTATGCTATTAAAAGATGGAGTTGATTTCTCTTGGGATGAGGATTGTGATCATGGGTTTGTACAAATCAAGAGTGCTCTGGCTTTAGAACCCATTCTATACAATCCTGATTGGTCAAAGACTTTCTATATCAATCTTGGGTTTGGTGAGCACACTCTGGTGGGTATTCTTCTCCAACAAGGGGAGGATCGGTTCATGTATCTCGTTCGATTTGCTTCTCGATAATTGCTCGAAACTGAACGACGCTACTCTGAGGCTGACAAGCATGCTTTGTCTTTGGTGTTCTGCATTGAGAAATTTAAGCATTATGTTGCTGGAAAGTCCGTTATAATCTGTAGCAATGGTCTTGCAAAGTAGGTTCTTCAATCACCAACGGTTGGCCAATGGTTGGTAGTTTCACAAGAATATGATTTTTCTTTCAAAATTGCAAAAGGGGGTTGTTCCAACTTGATGAATGCTTTGATTGATTTAGAGGAGTGCCTCAATGTAACCGTTGTAGTAGCCATAGAAGTTGGGGATCCATGGTATGGTGGAATCTACAGGTTTCTGACCGCTTTCTCCTTTCCTCTAGAAAGTACTAGCTATGAGAGAAAGAAAATCCGTAGAGATAGTAGGTGCTACACTCTCTTTGATGGGGTGTTATACCGTCAAGGCCTGGATCGGGTACTAAGATGGGCCATTGATGCAAATGAAGTACCTAAGGTATTGAAGCATTATCAGGATGGATTTTGTGGAGGCCACTATGGCGGTGACTATACAGCTAAGAAGATTTTACATGCTAGATACTAGTGGCCGACCTTGTTCAAGGATGTCACTATGTATTGCAAAACTTGTGAACCATGCCGATTCTTTGGTAGGAAGGATTTGCATCCTGGGCAACATCACCCAATGATGCCCACCCATCCGTTTCAGAAGTGGGGAATAGATTTTATTGGGCCCCTACCTATGACTGCCCACAAAAAGAAGTATCTTTTGGTAGCCACTCAATATGTCACTAAGTGGGCTGAAGCTATCGCCCTCCCCGCTGCAAATGGTAAGGCAGTTTCAAATTTCATATTTGAACGTATCTGCACAAGGTTTGGGACACCCATGGAAATAGTATCTGACCATGGGAGTCCATTCTTAAATGAAGCAGTGGAGTTGCTCATGGATCGCATGGGTATTAATCACCGCACTTCTAGCATCTATCATCCATTGTCCATGGGACAAATGGAGCAAACCAATGGCCTCCTTTGTAAATCCATGGGAAAACTGGCCACAGGGAACAGGAGCCAGTGGGATCAGAAGGTCAATGAAGTTGTGTGGGCTTACAACATCACTCATAAAACATCTATAGGTCACACTCCTTTTGAGTTGGTGTACGAAACTGAGGTAGTTTTACCACTAGAGATAGAGATTCCAGCCTTGAGATTGGCATGAGAATAGAGGATGACAGAAGATGAACATGTAGAGGCTAGGTTGGTACAACCTGAGAAGTTAGAGGAAACTCGAGGCCTTGCACTACATCAAACAGAGATCCAAAAGAATCGACAAAAGGCCCGCTTGGATGCTAAAATTCGCAAGGGATGGGAAAGACACTTTGCTGAGGAGGATGTTGTGCTATGCTTTGATAATAGATTGGACCACCAAATGGATAAGAAGTTCCTGCCACTATGGACTTGTCCATACAAAGTCATCAAGGAATGTAGCAATGGGTCTATACAAGTTCAGGAGCTGCATGAGCCATATGGCAAGAAGGTGATCAACAAGCGTTGTCTCAAGCCCTTCTTTGTGTCTGATCGTCCCAAGCATGGAAATGTTGTGCATTCCCTGCCTGGGGGGGGGGGAATTGTTATGGATAAATTTGACCAAAGTAAAAGGCATAAATATGTTTGTGTGCTTGTATGTGTGGCAATAGTATAATAAAATATGGTGTGCATAAGGCCCAGGGTTGAGGTGGCAGGGCATGACCATGTGCCACCCTTCCATGTAAGAGGACCCATAAGGTGTGTTGTACATAATCCATGGTAGTAATAATATAAAATGATAAGGTGGCATGGGTCCTCCATGCACCACCCCTCCACCTAGGCAGTCCCATGCCTGCATTTAGTGAGATATGGCCCAAGTACCATGGGAGAAGTAATATAAAATAGGTAGAGATGGATTTATATTGGATTATTCCCTCCATGTAGGATAGGCCCATGTGGGGGGGGTGTAGAAAGTCCAAGAATGCAAGTTAAATAATGGGGAAGTAGGATGAGGTGACAAGATTCCTTGTGCCAACCTCCACTTGTCCTCCTAGATGTTTGAACGTATTATAAAATTGTGAAGAGACCAAGGGAATATCTTAGACTTCAGATATGGGGGTTGATGTATGTGGAAAAATGAGGCAAAGGATTGTTGCACACAATTGAGAGTGCGTAACCGCCTAGCCCACATGGGACACTCTTCCACATACACCATGCATGTGAGAGGATGCATTTATTGGGTGAGACCCCCTCTCTTGGCTATAAAAGGAGGGGGGTATTCCTTGATGGAAGATGCTCATTCTTGTAAAGCCACCTAGCTAGTACTTTGATTTCCCTCCCCATCTTTCCAATAAAGCATGACTCTCTTCCCTTGATGTCTCCATCTCTACATTCCACCTCCCATCATGTACATGCTCCTCTTCCCCCTCTTCCTTCCCCCTTGTGCCATAGTCCCCCTCTTCATTCCCACCCCTCTTAATTATTTTCCCCACCTATGTTAATGCTTCTTCCCTCACATTCCCTTTTCCTCCATGGCCCTCGAGCGTCACCATGCCTAGCGTCTAGCCTCATGCATTGAATTCTTTTCTAGTTAATAGCACGTGCACGTATGCATTCACATACATGTACATGTGCATGAATATGTGCATGCCCATGGTATGCCTCTTATTTCTAGGATTTATGACCTTAGTTTTTAGGCCTTAGGACCCTTATGGTTTGCAACAACTTGGATCTTGTATGGTACTATGTTTGGGCTTGATATTTTTAAATGAGAAATGCATTAGGCCTTGTTTTGCATCTTACAATCTAAGTATGATCTCTAGCTATTGCCAATGGCAATGCATCAATGATAGTCTGTAATATGCAATAATATAATTAAACTAATGATTACTTTGTCTACATAATCTTGATTGCAACCCTATTAGTCTATTTAGACATGCTATGTAGTAAAGTATTTGCCATTCTTTTGTATTGTATACACCTACACACATGTAATGTAAATTACATAACTTTGTCTAGGTCAACAAGTTAGAGAGGGCCAATAAAAGGGAGGGCAAAGAGAAAGAATAAAAGGATAGGAGAGAGAAAGCATAAGCAAGGGAAAGGTTGCAAAAAGAGGGGAGGAACGAGGGGGAGAAAGGAGGATTTAGAGAGGTGAACAAGAGAGAGGGAAAAATGATAGAGAGGAGACAAGAAGAGAAACAAAGAAGGAGACCAAAAATTGAGATACAAATTACCCCATATAGGGAAGTAGAGGTGTCTAGCACACCAACAAAGATGTAAACTATGAAAGAGTTGTTGAGACATCCAAGATAAGATGGATAAAGCCACAAGCATTTGGATTCTCTATATATCAACTCAACAATATGTATACCTTAGGTATTTGGGCCTTGTGGCTACTCTAGCATGAGTGATTTAAGTTGCACCTAAGTCTAGCTAGGGTCCCCATAAAAATCTTTGTGCTTCTATAGCATGTGTAAGATGTGCCATTATCCCCCCTTGCTTCACTCCATCAGGTGTACTCATGGACGTCACAAGATAACTTGGCACTAATACAATGAAGGTGCCACATACGGGACATAAACTCATTTGGCCCATGTCTAATCTTTTTCTAAAGTGATGTCCTTGGAGATTAGTTTTGGGGGGAGGAGAGAGAGAGAGAGAGAGAGAGAGAGAGGGGGGGGGGGGGGGGGACAGAGTCTTCGAAAGTCAAAATATTCTAGAGGGTGAAGAAAATATGAGAGAGAGAGAGAGAGAGAGATAGAGAGAGAGAGAGAGAGAGAGAGAGAGAGAGAGAGCAATGGAAGGTCACTAGTGAGGAACTAGATAGTCATCTATCCACCTAGATATAGGATCCTATGTACACTCTTCTATAGAGACACAATAGTACATATCTCTACTTGTTCATTTTTTGGTTTTGAATATAAATCTTGGGTGTGGTTTCTTTCCCCCCCCATCAGATCCTCTCTAATAATAGAGAGGGTCTGTTAGCCCTCAACGTGGTTGAGCATAGAAGAATTTAAGGTGATACTCATTGGTGCGTCTGAATATGATCATGCCATCAACATCCTCAAGCTGATAGGTTCCATAGGTGAGTTTCTTCTTGATTCGATATGGTCCCTCCCATCAGCCGATAAACTTTTTGTCTAGTCGCTTGTCCAAACGGCCTTCAAATCTCATGACCAAATCTCTTTCTGCAATATCCTTCTTCTTGCATAATTTGGTGTCAAAATGGGCCTTACGCCTTTTTTAGAAGCTTCCAAGTTTTTAAAGGCATGTAATCTGCATTCATCCAAGGCTTCTAACTGTACCAAGCATTGAGCATAGGTATTTTCTTGTCCTATTATTGCAACAGCAGTGCGAAGACTATGTATCTCTAATGGATGCATCAATTTTACAAGCAAAAACCTATGAGCAGAATTATCCGAGCGTGTTTTCCAAGAGATTTAAGAAATTGTATTTCTTTAGGAAACATGGTTTTTACAGTTTTATTTTTACTAGAACTAGATCCCTTCATCATTCAAATATACAGAATTGTCACTCATTCAATTTTACATAACATAAATTTTCTTCTTCATAGATATCCTTTGTACCCCTGTTATTACCTAAAAAAAGTGTTGAAAAATAATTCCTTTAAGAAACATCCCTCATAATCACTCTCAATGTAATAGTATTATACATCTAATTACTTATTAAACACATTTATATCAATATGACAAGAGCTTTCTAGCGTTTAAATAGCATAAATAACAAGATAGTTATGGATATGTTTCTAAAGAAGTTTAAATTACTATAAACAAGTATTAACTTGAGCTTATATATCACTCTCATAAAATTTATGTAATATTTAATACTATATATGCAAGATTTTCTAAAATATAACTCTACATATGTGCTCAAATGGGGTTTTGCGATCAATTTGAATGGCTAAATGACTATATTTGGACATTGGATGTGAAAGTTATGCCACTTTTAAAAGTGTTTTCCATGGTAGTTTCTCTAGCGAAACTACCTTGGAAGACCTACCTCAAAGGGGTTTCGCTGGCGAAACCCTTGATGGCTTACTTCAATGAGTTTTTGAAAACCCTTACTTCAATGAGTTTTTAAAACCCTTTCATGAGGCTAGGTTAAGAGAGGGTTTTCAATGTCACCCCTATTAAGTAAAAGTTGTATGAAGGATAATAAGGAATTTTCATAGAGAAGTCTACCCTACATGTGGGTTTCTCCAAAAGCCATCCCATTATGTTACTCACCATTCCCAAAGATTCATGTAAAGATTTGTTTCAATCTATTTTTGCCATATTTTTACATAGTTGGAAGCTTTTTTTTCTCTTCCCTCGGATGCTTGGACAATTTCGCTCGGAAAATGCTTCTCCCCATCTCCAATTCAATGGGCAAAATGGCTTCTATTCCATATACTAGTTGGAATGGTGTAAACCCAATAGCTAGCTTGTGTGTGGTTCTATAAGCCCATAAAACTTCTACAAAGTGCCTATCCCAATGCCTTTTGTTGGTGTCTACAAGCTTTCCCATTGAATTGCACAACAATCCATTTGTTTTCTCAGCCAAGCCATTACATTGGGGATAGTATGGGATGGACATGCTATGATTTATCTTTAGCTTATGCACCACATCTTCAATTAGTTCATTTCTAAAAAAAATTTCTCCATCAGTGGAAATTTTCAAAGGAAAACCAAAGCGTGAACAAATTTGATCAAATAGAAATTTTGCAACTATGCTTGCCTTGTTGTTGATTGTGGCCTTGGCCTCCGCCCATCGAGTTGCATAATTTGTGGCCACTAATATATAATTCTTGCCCTGAGATGAGTGAGGGAGTGGTCCCACAAAGTTCAACCCCCACCTCTCAAAAGGTCCATATGCTGGAATAGGCTTCAAGGGCTCAAGAATCAATTATTACCTTTCAAACTTTTGGCATCCTATATAACTTTGACACCTTTCATATACATACTTATGGAGGCGTGGCCAAAACTAACCTGCATTAAGAATTCTCCTAGCTATACTCACTGAATCAAAATGACCGGAGCATTCATGACACATTTCTAGGATTCTCCTAGTGTCCATGGGATGGACCGCTCGACAGAGCACCTTATCTTTTCCTAATTTATAAAGAATGTCATCAACAATAATATAGGGACAAAGCCTTCCTTACCAATCTCTGCTTCTATTGTGGAGTTAACTCTTGAGAAAACATGCCTTCTTCCACATATTACTGAACATCTTGCAGTTTTAGCCATCCAATGTCTACCAAAGAAACCACTCCCTTGTCTTGTATTGCAATGGCTTGAGTAGCTAACTAATCTGCCCTTTGATTTTCTTTTATGTTTATATGTACAAACTTGCAAAAATTAAACTCACTACATAGTGCCATACCCTTCTGATTAAGCTCCTTCAAATGAGGTCTTCTTGTCTTGTAATGCCCTTGAATTTGTTTTATAATACGTTGAGAATCTTCTCTTACTTTCAATCCTTTAACTTGACTTTGAAGACAGCCCTCCAAACCAAGAATCAAAGCATTATACTCAGCTGAATTATTAGTTATGATACTTAGAAGCTCTTGTCCTCTTGACCTTCATAATTCACCAAGACCATCCCCCCGGCTCCTTGTTGGCATGAAGGACTAAGAGCCCCATCAGAATTAAAAAATAAAATCTTTTGGTGGTGTCTCCCTTTCATCCTTAATGTCCTCCTTATATTTCTTTTCTTCTCATGGAACCTCCCGTCGTCCTGTGAGGAAATTTGCCATAGTGGACCTAGTGGTATTTTCCATGACAAAAGAGAAAGAGAACTCTTAAAACTCTGACAACCATTTTGCAAATCTTCCCCCAGGATTAGGCTTGTGAACTAGATATGCTAATACAAACTGAGAGGTAAGGAAGAAGAATGGTCGAGGCAATAAATAGAAGCAAAACTTTCTAATTGAAAACACCAAAGAGAGAGCTTGTTGCTCCATTTCTTCATACCTTGTTTCCACCTCTGTAAGTTGTCGGCGGCTGCCATAATAGATGGTTTGCATTCTACCCGCCTCAACTTTTTGTAGCAATACAACACCAACTGAATGCAAATATACACTTGGATTTACATAAAAGCCTTGGGACTAATTAGGGGGCTTCAATATTGGGCCCTTACTCATGGCCTCCTTAAGTTGCTGGAAAGACTCCTTTGCTATACACCCCATTGGAAAGAAAATCCTTTTCTTATCAACAAGTTCATTAGATGCACTATCTTTGTGAAATCATCACAAAAGCATTGATAATACTTGCTCTTTCCTAGAATTCTGTGAACACCAGTCACATTGTCAAGACTTGGCAATGCCATGATTGCTTGAACCTTGTCATGATTGATTTGCAAGCCTTCTTCAAACACAATATGCCCCAATAATACTACTTTTGTTTGAGCCAAATGACACTTGCTAGGATTTAGACACCCTTTTGCTTCATCAATCTTGGCTAAGGCCATCTTTAACTTCTCCATATGATCTATGCGCTGAGAATAAATGCAAAAATCATCCAAAAATACCCTTATAAACTTTCCCAAGTAAGCCTTAAGCACTTGACTCATGAACCTTTGAAATGTAGCTAGTGCATTGGTCAACCCAAAAGGCATGATTCTATAGGAAAATACTCCCCAAGGTGTAACAAATGGCATCTTCTTTTGATCTTCCTTCAGAATGTGAATTTGAAAGTATCCAGAATACCCATCACATATAGAATACATCTCATGCCTAGCTACTTGGTCTATTATTTCATCTTGGAATGGCAAAGGAAAATGATCCCTCTTAGTGGATGCATTCAAAGGACAAAAGTCCACACAAACCCACCACTTCTTTCCTTTCTTTGGTGTGACAACTACAGGAGATATCCATTTTGAATCATGAATAAGAAAATGGAATCCAGTCTCAAGTAGTTATGTTACCTCTTTCTTTAGTGCCTCAACTTGGATCATTCCCACTTTAGTGGCTCCACCCTTTAGTTTAATCATACCATTTTTTGGTTTTGAATATAAATCTTGGGTGTGGATTTCTACTTTAGTGGCTCGAGCCTTTAGTTTAATCATACCATATTTCTTCAATCTCTAGAATCTTTTGTCTTTCGAAGACTCTCTCCTCTCTCTCTCTCTCTCTCTCTCTCTCTCTCTCTCTCTCTCTCTCTCTCTCTCTCTCTCTCTCTCTCATATTTTCTTCAATTTCTAGAAGATTTTTACTTTTAAAGACTCTCTCTCTCTCTCTCTCTCTCTCTCTCTCTCTCTCTCTCTCTCTCTCTCTCTCTCTCTCTCATTTTCTTCAATCTCTAGAATATTTGGATTAGTCTATAAGAGAGCAATGGAAGGTCACTAGTGAGGAACTAGATAGTCATCTATCCACCTAGGTGCAGTATCCTATGTCAACTATCTAAGGGACTAGGGTCCTTGACCAACAAAGCCTAGAAGAAATAATCAAAGTTGACAATCGCTTTGGTGAATGCTAGTATTGCCAAGGAATGAAGTCAATGTTAAGATGATATTGTTGATCAGCTTGGGTAGCTTGCCTATGTCCCTTGTCCTCCTTTGTGGCCTATGGGAGATATCTTATCACCTAGCAAGCACTACCCCAACTCAAAGAGGAAGGGGCAAATATCTATGGTGCTCATGTGGGGTCAACATGTTGATGAGATTGTCATACTCTTGGTATCTTGATTCTGTCATCTCCCTAGAAACCTCTAATTATTGTCTCTTGAGTCAAATAAGTTTTTGATCTCCCTTTGGTTGGGTTCATGACGAACTCTTGATCTCATCTCTACACAGAGCGATTGATCTTTGTGACATTGGGCCTCATGTAGAATAGTCACCATGCATCTTTGATCAAGGTGGAATGGTAAGGCTGAGAGTGGTCTAAATACACTCTTGAATACAGATTGTTCATCCTTGGACCTCAGATGAATCTTTGCATGTTCCATAAGGTGTAGGGCCATCCCTCATAGGGGATGCCCTACGTGTCATTTCTCAATATGAAGTCGATGTTAAGACATCCAAAGCTATCCAATTGAGATCCTCTAGGCATTTGGGACATGGATTTGAGTATAGTTGGGAGGATCAGCGAAACCCTCCTCTATGATCTACATGATAAGGATAGGTGGGGCCTCCAGGCTATACTAAAGTAGCGGCAATCTATACATATAGAGAACTAGGCCTACAAACCATCTATGTGTTTGAGTACACCAACTCTTCTAGTAGCCTCTGTCTCATTAGTACCATAAACAAGGTCATGGACAACCAAGGTAGCTTGCTCTATCTTCATCTCATGGTGCCGAATTCCCTTACTCTATGGAGGTTCGAGTATACCAACTCCTCTAGTAACCCTATGTCTCACTAGTGCCATACACAAGGCCATGGCCAACCAAGGTAGCTTGCTCTGTCTTCATCTCATGGTGCCGAATCACCCTACTCTATGGACGTCTGAATATACCAACTCCTTTAGTATTCCTATGTTTCATTAGTGCCATAAACAAGGTCATGGCCAACTAAGGTAGCTTGCTCTGTCTTCATGTCATGATGTCAAATTCCCTTACTCTATGGAGGTAACCCTCTCTCTCATTAGTGCCATAAGCGAGGTCATGGCCAACCAAGGTAGCTTGCTACTTTGACTTCATGGCATGGTGCCGAATTTCCCTAATCTATGGTAGCCTTTCGAAGGTATGAAGAATTGTTACCAAGAGGATCTAGACTTTTTTGACATATGGAACAAATTAGAAAATAATAATTGGAATCCTATGTTGGAATATTCATGCAATGATGGATACCTCTTTTATCAAAAGAAGTTATGCATCACTCGACCCTTTAGACAAATTGTTATCGAAGAAATGCACCAATCACCATTTATGGGACATAGGGGAGTGATGGCCACTTTACAAATGATAGTAAGAGAATTTAATTAGCCTACTATAAGAAAAGATGCGGCTAAGTTTGTAGCCAAATGCATCACTTATCAGAAGATCAAGAGTTACAAAGGAAATACTCTTGGATTGCTAATGCCTTTTCCTATTCCTATGCAATCCTGGGAACAAATATCCATGGATTTCATAATAGGATTTCCTACTACAATGAATCAAAATGATATGATATGGATGATTGTGGATCGCTTTAGTAAGCAAGCCTATTTTATCCCATGCAAGAAGACTTTAACAACTCAGTAAGCTGCACATACTTTCATCAAGCATATCTTTGCCCATCATGGCTTGCCAAAGATCATAGTGTCTGATCGAGATTTGAAGTTTTGTAGTAATTTTTGGACTATAGGTGCATGTGGCACCAAGAATTGCACCGGGTGTGGGGGTCCCATACCTCATCCCATAGCCACATAGAAAGGCCTCTCTCTCTCCCAAAAAGTCCTGGGAGGGATTAGAGAGCGGGGCTCAAATCAAGGCAATATATCCAAGGCCCCTAAGGGGGCACCTTTGCATGTGGGATTATTTCCCACCAAAGTACACGTGTCCTGTAGTCACGAACCCCTGCCAATAGACTATGTTTCACTAGGCCCAACCAATCGAGGGGTGAGGCCACCACCTCCAACACCCCCCCATGGACAAACCCCGAGGTGAACAAACAATGTGCCAAACCTTGACCACATCTAGACACAAGACTGGGTCAATCACAAAGTCCAGCCACCAACAAATGCCACGGGTAGCACAGATGCCAAAGACCATGAGGAAGTTGCCACATGAGAACAATCAGATGGCTGCCAGTGCAGTTTTTAAAGTCGCACTTCAAGTCACTGTCACGGATTGCAACAAATCTGTCGCCAAAACAGTTCGCAAGTCTCGAGGAAGCCACACGTCAAGCGTGCATGATAGCCACAGTCCACCAACAGCTTTGATACCATTTGTAGGTGCATGTGGCACTGGGAATTACATCGGGTGCGGGGGTCCCATAGCCACATAGAAAGGCCTCTCTCTCTCCCAAAAAGTCCTAGGAGGGATTAGAGAGAGGGGCTCAAATCGAGGCAATATATCTAAGGCCCCCAAGGGGGCACCTTTGCAAGTGGGATTATTTCCCACCAAAGTACATGTGTCTACAGCCATGAACCCTCACCAATAGACTATGTTTCACTAGGCCCAACCAAGGGGTGAGGCCACCACCTCCAACATGGACTGCATTATTTCATAATCTAGGCACTAAGGTAGGTTTCTCATCAACTTTTCATCCAAAATCCAATGGACAAACTGAAGTCACAAATAGTACTATTCTAGACATGTTAAGAGCTTATGTGGGAAGTCAACAAAAGTCTTGGGAAAAATATCTTCACCTCTTATAGTTTGCTTACAATAACACTCCTCATTCCGAAACTAGAAGGCCACCCTATAAGATCATCTATGGGAAATTTTTACCTATACCTATCACAAGATCGACCCATAGAGTTGAAGAATCGGATGCATTTACCCAAAACTATCAAAAGATTCTCAAAGAGGTTAGAAAAGACAATGCAATTGCTCAAGAGAAGTACACAAAACAAGCTAATAAGAAACCAAAACACATGCTTTTTAAAGAAGGTGATTATGTACTTCTACAGATTGAGAAAAGAAGATTAAAGAGCATTGAGAAATGGCCAGCAATCAAAATGTCCCCTCATTTTTATGGACCTTTCAAGGTGATTTAGAAAATCAATGATCTAGTATATAGGCTTGAATTGACAAATAATTAAAAAATACATAATGTTTTCAATGAACAGGCATTCTTCTAATGGCCCACAATGACATGCTTATATCCTCTTCTAAGATTGTATTTCTAATCTCATTACTTGTTTATTGGAACCCCAAATTCACTCCATCTTGCATGTTGATGCAAGATGCTTCTGGGTTTGGTGTCTAAAATCTTATTTTATGAGTTTGCTTTTGTTGTCTTGACTCCATCCCATATCTAGGTCTATGGGAGCTACAAGCTTTAGAGGACTTGCTTTTTCTTTGAGCTGTATCTTTGTCACCATTGAGAACTTGATCCTCATATAAAGGAATACCTATTATTGCATCCTGTACTACTCGAGCTATAAATCCCAGGGTAGGTGTATTCCTTGAAGAGGCTCTGCTCAAAAGAGTTTCCATATTTGGACCACTTTCTTTGTATCTTCCAGATTGTTTGGAGCATTGAACATAAGAGTTGATCAGATCTTTAACACAAGCATCATAGAGTGATATTCTTCTCTTTTCACCCTCTCCTGCCAACAACCAACTAGCATTTGGTATGCATGCCCTCTCCAAAGGGCTCATGGACACTCTCAGACAAGTTCGTATTTGGTATGTATGCCCTCTCCCAAGGGCTCATGGTTCCCTATACATATTGAGAGGAATCTCATAAGAAAATCAAAAAATTTACATAAAATGTTGCTACTTTTTTACTACACCAAGAATAGGTACTCACATCTAGCTAATTACCCTAATGGTCAATTCTAATTTCCCACCATCTCAGCCATTGCTTCAATGTGATGATGTTCTCTTGAGGTAAATCCTTGATATGCCACCATTTCCTTATAACGACAATGCTTTTTTTTTGCACTCTCACTACTGGGTGAAAGGTGCTATGTTTCATACATCTGAAGGTGTTGTCTCCTAAGGTCAGGTGGCACCATCTTGCTTGTGTGCTTTTGTAAACTTTTCTCCCAATGGAATAAAAATGACCGCTCTCTATGCTCAAGGACATTGTTAGGTCCTCCATTGAAAATCATCCTTATGGCTATCCAATTAGCTCTTGCTTCATCATCCATGAAACCGGCAAAGTCAACTTGAGGATGACCACATTGGATCATAACATTGTTGAGATTCTCCCAAAAGAGAATTTGACCTCTTTTTTTATGTCACAAGTGGCTATCAATATTAGCCCTTGCAAACTGCATCAAGATAATTTGTCACAAATAGCTCACTTAAAGATTTTTCAACAACATGCCCAGTATTGTAAATTGAGCATGACATTGTAGCCCACCCATCAATCATGTGTGTATAGTCAACATGAACCCAGGCCCTTGAACCCAGGCCCTATGAAGGTTCCCTCCACCAGTATAATGTATATGATTTACCAAATGAACTCCAAATCCAGGTCCTTTAGTTGACATTTTGAAAACAAAACACTTTTCACTAGGCCCTCCTTGGCTTGGAAATCGGCTCCATGAAAGGATAGGAACATACACTTTTTCTTAAGCTCTAAAATATTATCAAAATCATCCCCTATTATTGTAGCCTCTCTTTTTTTCTGACAAGTAACAAGGCTCTTAAACCTACAAGACAAAAAAACAAGTCACACCAAATATTAATGCACATGTTTACAAGCAAATATTAAAACAAACAAGCATATACCTTTAATTTTGTACAAGAGGCATCAATTCTTCAAGAAATTGGACCTAGGACTACACATGGGCCTAGGGCGGCTACACCACACATGGACTCTTGTATGTGATGGAAAGTACATATATCCTAACACTGATGAGGAGGTATGTTATTCCTAACCCATTTCTAATGTTCTTTGTTAGAGAAGGCTAGTAATTTCCTTCATTTTCACTAAAAATAATCTATTTTGACTTTCTCTAGGTTATTGACTTCACAATGGGATTGTATTATTATGTGAGCATATAAGTGCCAGCTTATGATAGGGAGGAAGGGGAGAAGATCAATCCACATATGTTTCCAACCATACACAATTTCCTCTCTGAGAGTTTGGCAGTGCATTATGGTTTTGAGTGCACCACTGTTGATGGAGCTCTTGTTAGGGGAGGGGTAGAGATGTCTCCTGCATTCTTCAGGTGCTCATTTTGTCATGGGTCACAATACATTTTTCAATACTGTTGCATTTTTTTTCAACTTGTAACCATGATTTATGTTTTAGGTGGTTGTTGGTTGCCTTACAATTGAGTGAGATTATTCGTTACTAGTTGTAGAGGCTTGAGCCGTGCATCTGGAGAGATGTACCACAACTGTATGTGCTTGGAGGGGGACTTTGCCTTATATAATCAGTGACTTCTAGATGCTGCATGTGGGCCACCCAGTGATGATGCTAGTGATGATGAGTAGACCCTTTCTTGTTTGCATTTGCTACTATGACATGTTGTAGCTTTTGATCCTCTTGACCCCTTGAGTAGTATGACTTCATCTCAAGCTAAGTTTTGAGGTCTTTGTGTATGGATATGTCTTTTGCTGGTTGTGGAGACTTGGTCCATGCATCTAGAGAGATGTACCCTTGCTTATTCATTTGCTACTATGAGATGTTGTAGCCTTTGATGCTCTTGACCCCTTGAGTAGTACCCTAATGATAAACAAGCTTGTTGTCTCCAGTGGTATTTGTAAGTTAATGGTCATTGGTAAACATTGTTGATACCATAATAAACATAATGATGGACTAACATGATGTATAATGAAAGGAGAATCATAAACACCAAAATGTGAAGTAGTTAGAAATGAAAAGTTCTTGTACTCACAAGCTAGCTTTTTGGTAATTATGTATGCATAGATGGGTTACAATTCTAATCATATGCATGAAAATTCAATATGGAAAGGTACCCTTCTATTTCATGCTCTCACAGTGACATATGGCATAGAAGATCGAAGTTTTCTTAGTGTTTCGAAAAAGATCTAAATCAACAGCTCACAGTTTTATGACCCCCCCTTAGCGGTTCTTTTGAACTTTTCCTGACCTCATCAGTTCCTATAATCAAACATGCAACTGAGGTCGGTTGCAATCCAAGCAAGAGGGATGTTACAAATATTATATTTCTGGTATATTTTATTTTAGTCAAGTGTGACATGGCAAAGTATTCCATAGGAGTGCACCGGACGCGATGGGGGTCCTAGTGGATGCTTTGTGTGGTTAGGTAGGGATGCCTAAGTAGCTTGTGTTTTGCCATGCTAGATAGTCGATATTGTGGGTGATTCCATGTTTATACTGATGTCGCTAGTGTTATTGGTGTTGTGCTTGATTATTGTACTTTGATCGTGGGTTATGTTGGGATCGGTTGATTCGATGATTCATTCAATTGATTGTTTATAGCTAATGTAATTGGCAGCTTGAGTATAGGTGATGGAACTCATAGCAAGGATATGGCCATGGGCCAAGTTTTTCTTTCTTAAATATTGCAAAGTAAGAGTAATATATTTTGGAGAGGACATAAGCCCAAAGAGGCTATATAAAGCAAATCCCTTATTTTGGAAGAGGGGAAAAATTTGGCTCCTTGTGCTTTAATAAAATATTATAAATACTCTACATGAGGAAGTGTGAGCCACTCATCTAGGGGGTGGAGATTGTACCCAGTATGCTTGTCACTATCAATCTATGATTGTTTTCTTCTTCTCTAATTGAGTTAAGTGGTGAATTTGTGTGGAAAGATCTCCTTTTGGTTTCACTGGCACATTGCTGCACTCAAGGGGGACAATCCTAGGAACAATTATGACACAACAGTCCCTAATGCGCTGACACATATTTAACCCTAACACACATACATCAACATCGCAACATGAGGAGGACGTACCCTATCGACCTCTAGACAATTCTACATGTAACTACACTCCGGCCAATGTTTTCGACCACCCTCTAGCCCAATTTCCCCTTGTCATTGATCAAATCCATTTGACGCCTCCAACTCACAACATGGCAAATCGTTGTCAATGATGATGGTGACCTTGACCTAGAAGTGGATGGGGAGAATTTCTTTCTCCGTTGCAACAATTATGATCGACATAATAACAATCAAGGCAGGCGACCCCTGGGAAAACTAGAACTTTTAAAATACAATGGTTGGGGCGATCCAGCAAGATTCCTCCAGTATTTTGATGCTGCATGTCGAGCTGGAGGAAATCAATCAAATGAAACCAAGGTAGCATGGTTCCCCATAGCCTTTACTTCTACTAATGGACAAAGCCTCAAAATGGTACCTCGACCTCTTGGTGGAAGAATGAGCCACATGGGACCTGCTACAAACTGAATTCAAGAGGTGGTTTCAAATGGAAAGTCTTCAAGATGATCCCGCTCTCCCCCTAAGCAAGCTCGAACAAGGTCGTAGGGAGGATGTACGCATGTACTTGGGCAAAAGGGTCAACATTTTCTTGGAAGTAGCCAATCCCAAAACTATTTTCGGGGCCGTGACACGACACGTTGGTGGGTGAGATTTTGAAATTTGTGCAGATCCGTGCTCTTACCGAAAGTTTTCCCGGCATCATGATTGTCGCACTGGCGTAATAATGAGACACAATCTTATCATTGTCAATAGCACAAAGCTCAAAACATGGTACTACATGCATTTGCTCATGAGCACAGAGACTGTTACTCTGCCCTCCTTCGCACAGTGTAGTCTTTGGCCTGACTACATCACACAGCTTTTGTCTTGCCACTTGTTATTGCACAGCTTCACCATCTATCAACCACTGCACTAGTTCTTGGAGCTATTTTAGTTCCAAGCTAAGGAAAATGTAGACATTTGCAATTTACGATAGTTTCCTTACAACCACCACGCTAGTTATTAGAGTTATTATAGTTCTAAACCAAGGAAAATATAGTCCTATTTTGAAGCTATTTTAGTCCTACTAGTCCTTGTGCAACAATTTATGCTAATTCTTGGAGCTATTTTAGTTCCAAGCTAAGGCAAATGTAGTCCTATTTTAGAGCTATTTTAGTCCTTCTACAATAATTTCTTGTGAAACAATCACACTGGTTGCAGTAAATCCTAAATGAGGGCATTTGTGAACCATTTTCACTATAGTAACAACAATTTTTTCAATTGTTTCTTGTGCAACGATCCCTATGGTTGCAGTAAAATGTAAACGAGGGAAAAAATATGCCATTTGTTCTTCTTTAGAGCCACTTTCACCTACCGAAGTAACATCAACAATAGCTTTTGCAATAATGGTACTACATTGAAATTGAGACAAAAGAAATTGCATCCAATAGTTTTTGCAATAATAGTATTACATTGAAATTGAAACAAAAGAAATTACATCCGAAGCAAATTTAACAAAAGAGATTACATCCAAGGATGCTACCACTTTGTCTTTGTGACACTTCTTTAGTCAACACCACCACTATGGTGGGATTTGGTGCCAACTTTTGCCTTTGTTAGCACTTTCTTACACTTTTAACCTAGTGCCTCGTATGCAGGGGACAATATGAGCACCTTGTAGTTAGCACTTTCTTACGCTTTTGACCCATAACTCCTTGTATATAGGGGACAATATAAGAACCTCGTAATTTAACATAACCTTCTTCATAGCATTAGGAAAAAAGGGAGCTCATTTTGGGGCCCTGAGAGAAATTCACGATTTCTTCATTTTTTCTTCCTCTAAAACAATAAAATATGACATAACCCCAATGATGTACGATGCACAATTTCGTATTTTTGACATCACTGGCGCATTCAGAGTGGGCCAAAACCCCCAGAAAGGCTTTTGAAATGTCAAAAACAGGCCCCCAGAGGCCCAAGAAAGGCCAAAAAGGCCCGGAAAGCAACCCATACAAATGAAAGCGATTTGACAGGTTGGACCGGGTGATGTCAAAATACCAAATTCTGCACTGTACATTAGATATAATAAAGTAGCTCAAGTATCCTCATTGAATGCAAACTTGACGGCATTTCTTTTGTTTTCCTTTTTCTAATTTTTTCAATGTTACATCGACCCTTCTTTGATTGGTGGAGGGCTATTTTCTTTCTTGGCTAAAAGGCCCCAAAATGAGCTCCCTTTTTTCCTAATGCAACTTCCTTCAAGGAACTAGGAGAGAATACTCAACTTGGTGGTGAGCTCCCTCCTCGTATGTAGGGGACACCTTGTAATTGAACATAACCTTCTTCATAGCAACTTCCTTCAAGGCACTAGGAGAGAGAACTCAACCTGGTGGTGAGCTCCATGTAATTGAGCACAACCTTCGATAATGGGCAAGAGAACTCAATTTAGTGATGAGCTCTAGCACACTGATGCTCTCAGTGTGCTGGAGCTCACCACCAAGTTGACTTCTCCTCTCCCAATGCCGAAGGTTGTGCTCAATTACGAGTGGCTCTTCACCAAGTTGAGTTCTCTCCTAGTACCTAATGGAACAATGATGATATGCTGCTAGGCTGAGTTCTCCTCTCCCTTGCCCATGGATAGGCATAGAAAAGGCCTCATGTGCTCAGGTTGGACTTGGTTCTCTGCCACTATAGGCTGTTTCTTCACCTCTTCATGGTGGTCTCCAAACACAGCACCTATACTAGCTTGTTTGCCCATCAATCTTACTAACCAAAAGAAGGGCATGATGTTGAAAAAAACTTAGCTACTTGAACATGGCTATGGCTAGTAGAGTATTACAGGATGGAGATCCAATGCAAACAATGGATCCCATGACTTGGGTAGCATTATGAAGGGGCATCGAGGTTGTAGCAGAAGATTCATCACAGGGGTGGAAGGGGCTTGGAGAGCATGGAAGGGGGTAGGAGAGGGATTTTCGTGGGTGCGGTGAATTGTTTCTTTGCTCTTAAGGCCTTTATATAGCTAGACTTTTTTCCCTCCCACTCTTTCCCCCTTCATTTCTTATGTTAGTTTATGTGACTCTGGGTGCCTATCACTGCTAAGAGCACACAATCCACCCATTGGACTTTGTTGGTAGCCTAGCATAGGCGGTCATATACGTCATTGTCTAGCCATGATGTGCACTACCAAGAGCACACAATCCACCCACTAGATTTTGCTAGTAGCCTAGTCTAGCATAGGCAGTCATATACATCATCGTCTATACATGACATGCGATTAGATGGTTGCCATAGTGGGAGAATTTCTCGGCCATCAAAGGCAAGATCATAATAATTCATTGAGATGAGGGGGGAGGAGCAGTGGCACATGCACCAAGCTTGCTAGTTGCCCAGCCTAGTGACAAAATATGAAGAGGGGAGAGGAAGAATGGAGATGAGGAGAGAGGGCACAGCTAGAGAGCACACCACAAATGACTATTTGTACACTAGATTTAGTTGAAAATGTAGAGTATATACAAACCCATTTAGGATTACGGTTAGGGTTAGGGTTAGGGCATCTAACCCTTTCCTATATAGCACTCTATATGTGTTAGTGCTATGCACATGTAATCACATGATGTTGAGCATGGTCTCTTAACACTTCCGTCAAGATCAACATCATGAAGTAGGCCTTCCCTCAAGATGATGATTCTAGGGAATCGAAGAAGGACTGAGCATTACATTTCATCACACCCCTTTAATGGGAATGTCCTTCCTCTACGTCAAGAGCTTGTCCATGTTTCTCGAAAAGCTCTTTACCGAGTGGTTTGGTAAAGATGTCGGCAACATTCTCTTTGTTATCACAATGCTGCAGTGTGATGTCACCAATAAGTAACACTCTTTCTCTGATGAAGTGCTCTCTGACATAAATGTTCTTTGTCCTAGAGTGATATCCTAGATTCTTGGCCAATGCTTGAGCCGATTGATTATCACAACATATTGTTGTTGGCTTTGACTCATCAAAGTAATATGTTTCTGACAATAGTCTTCTGAGCCATATAGCCTCACATGAACCTGTAGTGAGTGCCCTATATTCTACTTCAGTCAAAGACAAAGAAACAGTTGGTTGTTTGTTTGACAACCATGATATAGCACCTTGACCAAGGAAAAATGCATATCCATGTATGGATCTCCTGGTCTCATGATCTCCGACATAGTCACCGTCACAGTATCCATGCAACCTTGGATGACTTCCTATGTATTCTATTCCAAACTGTCTTGTACCTTTGATGTATCTCAAGACTCTTTTGGTTGCATTCCAGTGAGACTATTTTGGATTTGTTATAAACTATGCAAGTAAACTTACTGCATGACAAATATCTAGCCGTGTGATAGTCAGATATATAGGAGATCCAATGAGCTGCATGTAGTACCTGTCATTGATTGTAGGCTTCTCTGAATCTTTAGTAAGTTTCAAACTCTATTCCATGGGAATGGCTGCAATCTTGCAATTCTTCAGGAGACTATCAACATATTTGAACTGACTCATGAAGATGCTATCTGAATCTCTCTAGGACCCAATTCCAAGACAATAGTGCATAAGTCAAAGATCTTTCATATCGACCGAACTCTGTAGATAATTCTTGTTTTAGTCTTTTTATGAAGCTATCCTTGCTTCTAGTCACAATCATATCATCTACGTACAAAAGTGCAATAGTAATGTCTTCCCCTTGAACTTTGTAGGAGAGATTATGATCTACATTGGACTTCATGTATCCCAGATCAACAAAATACTTGTCAATTCTGCTGTACCAACTTTTGGGTGCTTGCTTTTAGTCGTAGAGACTTTTCTTGAGATGGCAAACCCTTTTTATCCTTTCTAGGTTCAACATAACCTGCTGGTTGTTGCATGTAGACTTCCTCGTCTAGATAACCATTGAGAAATGCATTCTTGACATCAAGCTGGTACACATTACATCTGCTGAGTGTCACTAGTGACATCAAGAACTGTATGGAATCCATCTTTGCTACTGGAGCATAAGTCTCATTGTAATCCTAACCATACTGTAGTGCAAATCCTTTTGCAACTAGTCTAGTTTTGTATCTTTGAATGCTTCCATCTAGATTGTTCTTCACTTTGTATACCCATTTGTTTGCTATGGCCTTCTTTCCTAGTGGAAGGTCACATAATTCCCAAGTATTATTCTTGTACAAAGCTTTCATTTTTGCATTCATAGCAGTTTGCCATTTTGGCTTGTCTACTGCATCTTCAAAGTGCACTGGCTCTTTTGTAGCCATGATGGAAGTCATAAGAGCATAGTTGGTGGTTTCAACCTGGATTGCTTTGCCTTTCGGTGCATATGTCAATCTGGCTAGAGGTCTGCTTTCCCCCTAGTAGATCGTTGGAGTTGTGGTGGTTCTTCTCAAGGTGATTCTGACAATTCTTGCTCTTCTTCTCATCAACCCTTTTTGTAGATGACTGTGAAATCGGTGCGTCTATCTCCTATGTATTTGAGGTTTTCTATTCTGATTCCTCATCGAAGATTACATCTTTAGAGATAATGACCTTTCGGTTGATGGGATCATACAACTTGTATGCTTTGCTTTCTTCATTGTAGCCAACCATGATACATTTCTAGAAAACACTTCAGATTTCTTTTTCAAAAACTAGACCCAACAATATCTACTATAGTATAGAATACCTCGTGCTCGAGAGGTGCTTCTGCCAAAGTTGGTTTGCTTTTTTTCTCCAAAGCAGCATGCTTCACAAACTTTTCCAAGAAACTGAAGCTTAGGAATTCCAATTGCCATATTCTGATTCTTGAGATCAATCAAGCTCTTGAAATTGACATGACCATATTTCTTGTGCCATTTTGTAGATAATGGCATCTACTGCGGTCGAGATGACATGGCATGCAAATCTGGTACTGTTGCTAGCATTTTGAACAAGCGTCCTTCTTGACTCCTTTTCCTACTAGCTGAAATCCTCTGGATTTCTCTCTAATTGTGCATTCATCTCCATCAAAGATGACTCAATAGTTGTGTTCCATCATTTGACCTACTGATGACAAGAGGTTCATTCTAAGCTTCGGAACGTAGAGTACATCTTTCACCAATCCTTTCGTACCATTGAAATTGTTCATAGGGATAATGCTTGTCCCTTAAACTAGATTCGGTGTATTATCTGCCGTGTACATGACATTCTTTTGATCTTCTAATGGTTTCATCTCTGTAAACCATTCTTGATGATTTGTCATATGAGGTGATGTACCGCTGTCACTGTACCAAGGATCTTGATTTGCTTGGTTGACTTGATAGTTGAAATCCTCCTTTGAATTGCAATCAGTGTCTAGATACATTGTATCAGTCTTCTACATTTCCTCATTTGCAAGGAACATATTCCCATGTTCATTTGCATAATGACTATGACTAGAATGTCCACCACGATGATTTTCTCTTCCACAGAAATTCCCTTGATTGCTGCTTGGGTGACTACCTTGGTCATATTGCTTCTTGCGGTGGCAATCTCTTTCATAGTGTCCAAACTTATGACAATAGTTGCACTGGATGTTTGACACGTTGGTGGATGCATTCCCTCATCCTTGGAATCTTCCTCGATTAGAATGATTTCCTCTTTGTTGATGCTAATGTTGCTGAGGATGATGCTGATGTTGATTCTGAATTTGATGTTGATTTTGTTGCTAATGATGACCACTTCAATGGAATGATCTACCTCTACCTTTGCTTCTGTCTAAAGTTGTGAATGCTTGATTATTGGAATGACCTTTGCATGCATGAATGGCCTGAGTCGTGAGTTCTTCACCAAGTAAAACTTACTGAAGTTCTTCCAGTGTCGAAATTTCCCATTGGATGGCAATACTCTAGTTCCAACCACCGGGCTGGTTTAGTAAAATAACAATATATTGTTATTCTATTGCAAAATATATTGTTGTTACTATTTGTTCAACCACATTGGTTCAAGACAATCACATACTGGTGTTTGAGCTGAACCAACCACGATTGCATGATGTTCCAACCATCGAGCTGGTTTAGGTTAATCATATTAAGTCCATGCCATCATGATTCTGGTGTTTAAGCTGAAGCAGCCACCATGGTTGCATGATATTCCAACCATTGGGCTGGTTTAGGACAATCACATTAATTCTAAACCAACCTAGTAAACTATCCCAACCCTCAATCACAAACAACCACCGGGCTAGTGTAGGCAACCATTGACTTGTGTTGTATCAAGAAATGAAACAAGTAAACTATCCCAAAGCTCAATCACAAACAACCACCGAGATGATTTAGGCAACCCCATTGACCTACATTGTATCAAGCATGTGTATGATGTGCTCGTCAAACATCTTGTGTCCCATCCGCTTTCTATAAATGTCCTTGTTATTTGGAGAAACTCTCATATTTTTGTGTAAATACGTCACCACTATCACAATGAATTCCGCAGTTAGTTTGTCTCTTCTTTTCGTGCATTCTGTTGAAGCCCATAGACTACTCAGATCGGGATGATCATGCATTGCTTTCGCTTTGCACGCATCTCCTGAGGTGTTGGTAGGGTTATCACTCTATGAACTTTAGGGTGCATGCTAAAGCTTGTACTAAAGACTCGAGACTGTATTCACTTGAATCGCCTGATGTTGCTTCCTCGAATTCTACCACCAATCGTGACATCACGGATCATGTTCTTCACTCTGATGGCAATGATCAAATGAGTGCATCTGCTGCAACTGCTTCCTACTATTGCTCTGCAAGGAGTCTTCTTTCTTTGTGTTGTTTCTCCCTGTGCAAACACTGCAAAAGTGTCTTCCATTGTTGTTTTGATACCGTGCCATTTCTTCCCTTGACCTGTAATCTTTTCCTTGTATCCTGACTAAGCTTTTTAGCTCCCCTATCTCGCAGCCTCTATCTGCTTCTCTTACAAGCCCTGGCGAGCTGCATGTTGCCATTGCCGATGATCAGTGAAAGATGACAATGCCAAACCAAAACAAAGAGAAGCTAGCTGGTGAGGCAAACAAAGAATAGAAGACAACTTACTCGAACACAACAATGCCAAACCAAAGACAGCACAAGGTCATGTCAAGGTGCATGCAGGTTGCAGGGTGGGGACAGGTTGCAAGTACTTAATCTTCCAAGATTTGATGGGCAGGAGGTGTGAAATTTTGAAATTTGTGGGAGTAGCAAAATTTTCAGCTACACCAATTTTTCCCCCTCCGACAATACACGTCAGCAGAATGGGATATCCCAAACAAGTGCAATGTGGCCTAAAATGCTTCAAAAGACATATAGGCCAAAGGGCACGCTATTGGATTTAATATTGTATATTATGAAATGCAATGACCTTTGGCATGCTTATGAGCCATATAGCAAGCAAGTGCATGGAAAAAGAAACAATTCAAAATTGTAAATAGTGTTGGATTTATTAAAAGATCTTTGCACATGCACAAATTGCACATTCTTAACTTCTTCCATTTTAGGGTGAATCTAGATACCAATACCAACAACTATCAATGTTTTAAGACCACCATGCAGTAGTCCTACTACTTTGGATTCCAAATTTTCAATCCATTTTGATTTTCAACAAATCAAAAAAAAGTTATGGAGCGTGCCCTCAAATAGGTGTGCATCACTTTAGCACAACATTGGAGGCCCATTAATCCATGCCTAATGTTCTCATTTAGGTGTGCCCTTGTTGAGGAGAAGCTCATGTAGTGTACTTTTGAATGATTACTTGGTTGCATGTATGTACAAAAATTTTTAAGTTTTTGAATAAATTGCTATATCCTATAGTCTTCAGGATGCATGCTTCACATGCAACATAGCACTTGTAATGCTTAAACAGTCTCGTTCCAAAAACTTTTTCCATAATTTTTTGGTCTCATGTTCAAGCTTAGAATGTGTATGACAGCTTGAAGATAAATTTTGCCAAATTTCATTGAGCATTGCATAAGTTATGGATCATCCAATATACCTATATAAAGAAAATTCCTTGAACCTCACCAAAAATGGCTACACCCAAGCACCAATGACCCAAAATGAAGCGCCTAATTGCAAAGTATGACCCATGTCCCAATGATAAGTACCTGATAGCTTGGTTCATTGTAGGACTGAGGAAGACAATCTGCAAGGGCATGAAAAAGATTAGCAGCTATGAAACATTCAGTGCTACTCATGTAGCAACAATTGACATAGAGGATGGAATGATAGATTCTGCTAACACAACAGCGATGATGGAAGAGCAAGTGTGCGAGATAAGCACTCTAAAATGGGCAAAGCCAAGTCAACTGCAAAAACCTCTATGCACATTTCCTAGAGGCCATGACCATGAAGCTATCGAAGGAATGATGCACTACATGGAACAAAAGCTTCACGTCTTAGCCGCCACCTATGACTTATCCAAGGTGAGAAAATATATGGTGTCCATATTGCATGGACAATCATATAGCAAATAAATGTCCCGTCCAAAGAGCCAGGATCAATGCACAAGCCAATCCACTGCCAAGGTTGTAGTGCCACATCTATGTAGTTGGTGGGGATGATGTAAATAGTTGCATCTTCAACATGCGCAACAACTAACCTGACCTCAACAATACTCGTCGACACCCATCCCAGTGTATAGGCAACCACAACACTTGCAGAAGCACCACCAGCTCCTCCGAGGCTGAATCCTATTCCCATGAGGACCTAAGCCCTGCAATTACTCAGAAATCCAAATCCGCAACAATATCCAAGAGCACCAAATCCAACTCCTCCAATAGTTCCAATACAACAACTTCAAGCTGAGGAAGTGGATTCAAAATTTGATTATGAGGGTGAGTACCTAGTGTACTATGTGGAAGGAGCAGAGCACCATTGCTTATTCCTCGACCAAGCAAAGAAGAGCCAAGCACATCAACATCAGGTCCAACTCCTAAAATAAAAGAAGATCCATACCCTAATGCAGAAGTGGAGATGGCTTGATTGTAAGCAATTCGACAATGGGTGGAAACAAAACAAGCTCAATTTGACGCTGAGAAGCAAGCACAAGATCCAATCCTTGACTTGACCCCACCAAGTATTGACACTGTAATCAAGCCTCTGTTCTAGTAACAAGATCCACAACATAATGTTCCACCATGCCAATTGGAAGGTGCCGCAGTGTCTAGTATTCTAAGTTGCCCTATGTCCATACCCATTGGAATCCTCTTATGAAATTGTCCCAACTCTAGAAGAGTTTCAAAGGATGGATTAAATAAGCAAATCCCCCTCCACCTATGGAAGAAATAGAAGATATCCATGTGCAAATGGGTGAAAGAGATGCATATGCAACATGCCTTTGATCCATAAAACATATGATGAGATCCAAGCCATTGTGGATGGTGGAGCAGGCGTGAATGTCCTATCCAAGGATCTCTATGATGATTGGGGTCTCCCACCAATGCAAAAGGCCTATTTTAACATACACCTTGCAGATGATTCAAGTACAAAGCCCTGGCATATACTGGATGGAGTATCCACAAAAGTAGCAGGAGTCTGCTTTACTCTTCAGTTCACAATCTTGGATCTCCCCAAGAAATCTTATAATCTTGCTCAAATGTCCTTGGTTGCGTGGAGTATCAGTCCTCCATAATTGGGGAACTGAAAGACTGACAATACAAAATCGCAACACATCAGTAAGAGTCAATGTGGGGATAGGAACAATAAAACCCATTATGCCTAGGTTGTTGGATGAAACCTCTTCAACCACGACTCAAGCAAATCAGCTCTCCCACAACAACATGCCTTAGCTGGAGATACACAAAGCAATATCAACATTTGGATCCAAGCATTGGCGACCATTGACAATTGCCATACACTAAATCCAATATTCCCAC